>NW_023596818.1:4376712-4410774 GCF_011947565.3 Pollicipes pollicipes
CTGTTCACATTACATGCAATGCAAAACATGCCTCGGCTGCAAGGAGCCAGATCAACCCAGATCCTAGAGTCACCACACGAACACAACCCATCGGCCAGAGCTGCCTCTCCTTTCTCCCAGGCAGATGAGCACACGCACCAGCGGGTCAGCACATCCTCGGCCGGCGAAGACGCCTCCTTGACGAACAACGTGTTGGCTTCGATGAGTCTGGAGCTGAACTCTCTCTGGTGACGGACGTAGTCCAGCACCGGCTCCAGGTAGCAGGGCCAGCAGTCGGCACGGAACGGCACCCGCCACAGGCGCTCGTGCAGCTCAGGCGCCAGCATGGCGGCAGCTAGGCGACGCATGCTGGCTACGTCCTCCGGCGCGAAGGCGTCGACCACGTGCAAGTCAGGCGCGGCCAACTGTCGTAGGTCGGCAGGAGGAAGCCGGGGTCAGGTCAAGTTGGAGGAGAGCGAGCGCATTAGGTCGCCTTCAGGTCATGAGTGGTGACCCGCTGAAGGAATGGGGTGTAAAGTTACGGGAGGGGAGGGCTTCCAGAATAGGCGGATATCCAACGAGCGCACGTTAATAGCGAGCGTCTAGGAGCCATTTAGTTCGCTCTTCAATCAACAGCTTTGCATAAGCAAGAGAGAAATTCAGCTCGTGGTTGTTCGGCATTGTGGATTCAGAGAAACGAGGCTATGTACCAAGCAATGGTGAAATTGTCGGTATGCAACATTTCAGGCTCTGCTAAAAATCACGAATGCATTGATACAAGTGAGTAGCACTTTTGGCCCCGTTATCCATAAGCAGAGTTTGAGAAGCACCGAATAGGTTGCTGTATCCAGTGGTGGCTCCCCAACGTCGTTAAGCCTGTATCTCCTGGTATTTGAAAGGCTGATTACTTAGCATAAGAGCTCTGAACTCATGAGTTTCATCTACAAAATTCTCTCTCGAAAGGCAGCAAGCACCGCGGAGACCTTGCGAACATTGCCAATGTTGCTTGGGTCTTACATGATTTCCTGCTCTAGGTCCTACTCTGCTGTCAAATTTCAACGGATTGTCTGTTCGCGTGAAGCTTATTTCAGCATGTTCTTTTATCCACTGACCGTAATTACAATAGACACTAGCGGCTTCGACGTGTCGGGGCTTGCGTAGATCCAATGCTTGCACGTGTTGACGCCGCGCTGAATCAGAAGCAGCAGACACCTCGACTGTAAGGAAAGCGGGGTCCATAGTTAAATGACAATGGTTTGCACGCCATCATCCAGAAGCTTTCGAAGCTGACGGCGATAAAGAGTAGTTGCAAAATCGATTGGCTAAGAGTGCTCGACACATCACACCACACCACACACACACCACACACACACACACCACACACACACACACACACACACACACACACACACCACACACACACACACACACACACACACACACACACACCACACACACACACACACACACACACACACACACACACACACACACACACACACACACACACACACACACACACACACACAGAGACGAAAGCTGAGGCGAGGTGGACTAGCATCTTTTCGGCTGATTAGTATCTATGTCTCAATGAATATCGCAGGTTGCTTTGCTGTGTTTAGAATTGAGAGAAAAGTCCTTCCACCTGGGCAAGTGATATGAGGTTAGCAACAACGAGCATAAATCTAAGTGCTCCTTTCACAGCGTCGACAGTCGTACAGCTAAAAAATTGTGGTGCAATGGTGTCTGGGAAGAAGATTTTTGATAAGTGTAACCGGGGGCTTCCATCCGGCTTATAACTTATTGCTTCTTAACGTTTATGATTGTGTTGTTTACCCCGTGTATCTCCTTCCCGTTTTGCAAAGAGCGTTTAGGGATTTTCTGTTCAACATGTTTGTCTGTTTAACTTTGAATCGGAAATACCTATTGGAAAATGAAAGCGAGTCTGCTAGTGTTAGAAGCGAAAGCATTTGGCATGCCCTTGAAAAGAAATATCGCATTTATGGCACCAGCCAGTAACCAGCCTTTCTCACGAAGCAGAACTGATGTAAAAACGGTTTGACTAAACATATGTAACCAAAGAACCGTGGCAATGGATCAATAAAATGCTGCACATTACTCGAATTCACACCAACTATACCTCGATACAAGTTACAAAGTACAGTTCGTCGTTTTCTTGCGCGAAATAAACCTGTATCTGTATATAAGTCTTGGAAAGATGACACAGAAGGATCCGCAGAACCGCAGCTCAGTTAAGATTTTCAGAGCTTGATTTCTCTGATTCGAACATTTTTTTCAACGCCTTAGGTTTTGAGTCTTCATTTTTGCTTAACACTGTTCAATTATGGTCACCGGGCACTGGGGGATAGATCTCTGACTGAATGAATGACGATATTCCCGGATAGTGAAACACGGCTGACCCAGGGTGCAGTCTTCGTGGCCGCCCGTCGATGGTTTTAGAGACAATGGAACTGAGTGAAGAGAAACGGGCAGCACCCTCGTAAAAGGCACACCGAAAAGCGCATCTCTGCTATGAAACAGAGGGCATAAAGTGTGCACTCATGTCAACATCGCATTTACTCTGAATATAAAACAACCGGAACACCCAGTGCGACTACCAAAGGTAGCGGTCCTGTGCACTGCATCGGTTTAGCGCGACGTAAGAAAAATTCTAGACGAAGCTCGGCACTTTTCGTCGATGGGAGGTTTCCAAATTTCCTGGGCATATCAAGCATTTGGTTGTCAAAGCACACTCCATGGACATCTTCCCCTCTTGCAACGATGTCATAAGGGCTACCCGAGAAATTGATGCACAGAGAGAACTCACTCTATCACTGTCGCGCGAGTGGAAGTACCTCTACATTTGCTCTTGAACACGTCGCTACGCGACTGGTGGAGCTGCAGGAGCTGGTCTGCCCGTCTGGCGACAACGGCTGCACCGGTCATAGTCACAAAAACAGAGCGGTCCGGCAGAGCCAGCCTGGGACAGACAGTCGTTTATCGTCTCATTGGTACTCCTGTGTCAGACCTGCGGTGCCAGTCTAGTGTTGTAGGACAGAACACAAGCCCCTACAGACTATTTCGACTACTGAAGGCAGAGCACTTCAGCGAGTCGGCCAAAAATCAGTCAGAACGGGTCTATCCTACTAGGATCGGTAGATCAGTGATCTGTATCCGGCACAGCTGTCCTACCCGGACCAACCGGACGTCGCGTCAGCTTTTGGCGGCACCAGACAATGACTGATGACAAGTTACGACCCGCCACCACCGAGGCAAGCTCCAAACAGTGCTGCACTATCTGGAACATCACACTAAGCAGGAATAAATGGTCTATAGGCGATGAACCAGAGGCATGCCCGGGAAACTTATATCATGCTTGGCCCGAGCTCGATGCAAGCATTGTGATGATTTTCGAATGCTGGTTCACCTACGTTACACGTCAGAGAACCACACGTCGCAAGAACGTGCGGCGGAAGCGAAGAAATGCGTAGCGGCTCAAACACACAAATACAAATTTTGAAGTTGTATGCAATGCAAAGCACTTTTAGGAGAACATCCACTCCTATGTGGACAGCCCAGCCAAGGAGATCAATGTAACGAAGGGGACACGGCTCGACAGGCGTTCCAGAGCGCGAGCACTCCCGGATTCACCACTGCGGTCCACGAGCTGCTGATCCACTAGCCACGTGTTATGCTGCCAGCCCATGTCCTCTGGTTACGATGTTTCAGCCCATGACCTCTGGTTACGATGTTTCGGCCCATAACCTCTGGTTACGACGTCCTTTCAACCATAATTGAGTCACACAACACTCAGAACAAGGGAAGTCTCCGCTTCCCTTGAAGCCGGTTGGGGACGCCAACTGGCCAGGAATCTCCCCTCTGCGGGAGCTCGGCGGCGATGGGGGGCGCCTGGCTGCCCACTGCGCTGTCCATCGGAGCAATGGCTCTCACTTGAGAGAGCGCAGGCGCGTCCCCGGACAGCAGAGCCGCTGATGGCGGCCACGGACCCAGCGGACTCCACATTTGTATGAGGCTTTAAACTGAGATAGCTTTCTTGAATCATTCGGTGCAGATCAGAGCTCTGCCCATCTTAAGACCTGGAGTTTCCAGCTTCTAGTCTTTCGCCTAATTTCTGAGCTATGCACTCGCGAAGACGCGCGACTTTTTCGGGAAGGCTATTTTAAGGATATCCAGGCATCCATGACGTCAGAAAAACATAATCAAAGTGTTGCCATTTCACTGGCCATGTGGCGGTTCACTGGCACAACAATTATTGTCTTTCATGTCTGGCGCCCGTGAGCACCATTTGCAGACATAATGACCGTCTATTTACACTTAATCGATGTGCAATCTATGCATCACTTTAACGCTGCTTGCAACTAGTTTCATAAACAGATAATGCCGTTGAATTGAGGCGTAGGGAGCAACTTTCTGGGGTTTTACCTCTAATCTGGCTGCAGGAAGTAAATAGCAACTATTTGCGTCAACGCCCGTAAAAGTATGATATTTACGGAGCATTTCAACTAGTCTGAATTAATCTATACTTCACCAGGTATCCATCAGATTACATAAGCGCAGCTGACTTGACCGTGGAGTAGACATTCACCCCGGAACTGAAATAGATTAAAAATAAGCTCTGGTCTGTCCTAAGATCATCATTGGTAATCATAAAGGAGCCAGCTCATGGCCGTGCAAGAGCGAAGGATTAGGCCATTTAGACCGAGGATCAGCCTGCAGTGAGACATTGCTGAGACATGAAGCGATGCCAACATCACACGGGCGGTTGAGTTTGCATATATGAGAAACTCAATGCAACTGTAGTTCGTACAGATTTCTGGGCATCGCAAACATAAGAACTGTGGTCGAAAAAGCTGGCAGACCGTTATAAAAATCAATCTCTCTCCCACATGACGCGCATTTCACTGGATCATTTTTTCACTACTGTGACATGAATACACATTTTGTGTTAACAAGACACACAACATAGAGTAGGCGTAAAGTCAGCTATTTTAAGAAGATTTTGTCGTTGTTGTGCATAGTTTCTAGATACGTAGCACAAGAAAGCTCAGGGTATGGATGTACGAAACACGAGTACATTTTGTTTTACTTCTTCGTATAGTGAAACAATACCAATAATTGTACACTTTCTGCATTCCAGCGAATTACAAAAGTGATCGTGATTATTCTTTGATGTAATTGTCACACAAATCACGAATGCATCATCGAGTTAATCCATAAATGACCAGATTTTTTAAGTCACCTTTAAGATATTCCTGGATTTTTAATCAGCATGTTAGCCTTTTGGGGCCAAAGCAATAGCAAGGTTGCCATGGGAACGACCGTTTGTATCGCTATTGAAATTGCTTCACTTCGGTATTTTACGATTAATTTCCAAGGAGCCATGCCAAGTTAATCACGCCGGCGTAAGAAATAGGAAGGTACGTCGAAATTACTTCGACTAGCAGGGAGTAAGTAGGAACTTCTCTTAATGAAACCGGATGTTGATTATCGGTCATATAAACTAAAGCCCTTTCGACCATCAATGATCATTTAAAGGCTATGGGATGAAGATGGACAACGGTGAGGCAAGTCTACACGCGCCTGGGGGCTAAACGCCGAGAGTTAACCCGCGCAAGGGACCGCTCTGCGGGGTATGCGTCGTGCACCCGGTCGGGGTTCCTCTCCAGGTTGCCTCTCGGCCCACCCGTTCTGGCTTCACTTCGCTTTCATTATCATCCTTATTTCTCTCCTTATGTCTTACAAAACACTTTTCCGCGAGATGGCGTGGCGTGCGGTGTATCTATCCTCCGCGGGCCACGTGCTGCGTTTTCCAACGCGCGAGTAGGTTCTCAATTTGCTGCCATGAGATCAGCAGCCTAACAGCCTGTAACATGACCGCGGTCGCATAAAGTTTCTATGACGTCATTACTGCCGAGACAACTTTGACATAAGCTCCAAATATACCTTTTCGTACTTTTGCGGGCGTGTAACTCAGAAACCAGATCGCTTGGGTCTTAAAAAGGACATGACCTTAAACTGCATCAAAAGGTCCTCAAAATAGCTATTTCAGTTCAAAACGTCCTACAAATGTGGAACATTCTCTTGGGCCGCACTGTACCATTTGACGTCACTCGTCGGCTGAGGCGGGCGAAATCGGCTCCGGTAGTCCGTATCCGGCAGTATCCGAATCATCATGTGAAGGGTTGCGAGGAAGTGGGACAGTGTCCCAACCCGTGGATCTCACGCACGCTGACTTCATTGACACTGGGCCTTATGACCAGTGTTCTGTATTAACTCTGCACCTTTCAATACGCATCCGATATAAGGCCAGGGCAATCAACACTGTAATGCCTCTATACAGCATAATGAGCCCCAAAATTCCCCCAAGCGGGACTTCCTTGACCAGTTAAGAATTAACTTCGTTTGCTTGTGAATTCTTTACTATTACGAACAATTGTTCTTGGTCGTCTAGGCTCAAAGGCGTCCAATTTGATGTGTTTTTGTTGTTAGAAACTGCATCCGCTCGGTCGGTTATGGATTCCTTCGGAGCCTTTAGGTTCCCTGGGACATGTTTCATGGGGGTATGGTCCCGTGCCTCAAGATTTGGCCAAATTTGGCGCGGCGGCCCCGCGCCGTTCGGAAACTATTCCGGAAAAATCTTCGGGGGGGGGGGTCAACGTGACTCCCACCCCAGCGCGTGTTAAGTCACAGCTCGGTCTCCGGCGTTGGCAGCGCTGTCCAGCCTGTAGAGGTCGTTGATGGTGTGGTTGCTTGAGCTTGGGCCGTGGCAATGGTTTTGGAAGCTGGGGACTGAAGCTCCCCACCCAAATCAGAGCCCAAAAGCGAGACGGCCCATTGGTCGTCTCCTTTACCACAGAATGGATTACTTACAACGCTGATGCGCATCCCTTTTCTTGACGTAGCACAGGCGCTGTAACGGAGACCTCGTTTGCGTAAATATTGCATGCGTTACCTTCTACAATCACCATCCAATTCACATCTTAGTCTCCAAATAGCGTGACGGTGTGCTAAGCCGGGGTTTAGTTTGAACTTTATATCAATACTCGAATCACTCGTCAAGCCTCGTTCACTGGTCGCGCCGCGGCTCTGTAAACAACACGTAGCCGTACCTTGGACTGTGATAACATCACAGAATATGATGTCGTTGAAAATGTTTAATACACATGGCCGTGCATCCTGTGAAGCAGTCTGAGTTCTTTCACGGCCCATTTAAACCTATGACGTAGGTGAAGCCTTGCGGCTCAGGACTACTCACCTTCGCTGTGATTGGGCCGTGTGCCTCCAGACGAGCCACAAGATGGTCTATATCCCCTTCGTTCACCAGCTGTACGTCCTGTTTGTTCATGGTCGGACCGAGCATGAGCCCTCACCGCCCCTAGGCGCGCCGATAAAGCCGACTGACAGCTGCCCGTTGGCGTCCCAGACCCATGGTGACAAGAGGCCCTGCTCCGATCCGATAGTGTCAACACCTGGTCTTAGAACTCTCCCTCTCAAGGCCGTTCTCGGCTGCAGGCGACGGCGGACCGTCCTGGCACGCTGCTTGCGCCAAGGTCGGGGTGTGCAACGACCACAGAGCATGTGTCCTCCATGGCCTACAGCGCACCTTACCGCGAGATGGCGTTGCGCGCGGCACATCTACCCACCTCGGGCCGCCTGCTGCGTTTTCCAATGAGCGAGTACGGTTTTTGTTTGTCACGTTTTGCCTTGGCGTACGCTCCGGAAGTGCGCGCCAAGACGACCTAGCACCTAGCGAACACGCTACGGGACGAGTTTGACCACATTATGCGAGGCACCGTTTTAACTCGGAAAACGCCATGTCGTTCGATTGCCAATTTATTTCGACGTTTGATAGTGCCGTCACAGCCATGTTTGAGAATGGTTGTAAACGCTGTGTACGCATAGAAGTATTCAGGGTTGTCGATTTCTCAATATTGTTGAGGGACAGAGTCTTTGGATGCAACCGTATAAGGAAAGTTGCGTTGAACTTCTCGGATATTACCCATTTTTGTTTCTGGCATGCAATGATATATATACATACATACACATGCACATGTTATATATATATATATATATATATATATATATATATATAGGTGTGTGAAGCATATATGCATAAAAGCAACGGCAAAGTCAAGGTAGCCTCAGCGCTGGCTAACGTGCGATCAGCCGCACCGAAACTTCGCGTCACCGGCTTCGGACAACATGCCACCTAAGCCGAGCGCGAGTGGCCTTCCGTCGTCTGGCCAAATCACACCCAGCCCTCGCTTCCATTCCCACTATTAAAACCCAGACCGTCAGCTGTTAATCATGTTAATATCCATATATATATATATATATATATATATATATATATATATATATATATATATGTAGACGCTTCAAAGCTTGTATTTATACATTTTGACCGGCAGTTATACGCGCTACGATGACGTTTTCGTCGGACCGCCCGGCTGCTGGACGCCATCATCTTACACTGTTTCTTGCGTCGCACCGACTTCTGCTGGATAGACTTGCGCCCAGAACACGTTGCAGACCGAACTGTAGCCTAGCGGTTTCATCATGTTCATCACGGACGGCACGGCGGTTGCGACCAGGCAGGGCAGGCGGCGCTGCAGGAAGAGCCGGGTGAGCTCGGCCATCGCCAGCCGCGCCAGGCCTCGCCGCCGGTGCGACTCCAGCGTGTGCAGGAAGCCCAGAAACGCGTTTCTGTTGAGCAGCACCCAGCAGACGAGCTCGCCGTCAGGTGATGACGCCACGTCATTGTCGGCGGCGACGAACACGCCGACGCTGAGGCCCACCGTCATGCCGTCGCGCATCACACCGTCGGCATCGGGGGTAACCGCGGTGTACGGCCAGAAACGCTTGACGGTGTCCAGGTGCATGCTGTCCAGCGGCCTCACGGAGACGCCCGGCGGGCTGTGAACGAAGGTCAGGCGGGCATACACAGTCAGCGGAAGCATCAGCTGTCGACCGCGCGTGACATCCCCCTGACGTTAGTACATACAGTGAGCAGGGTGGTTCAGTACCCGTGGGTGAAGATTACGGCAACATTTATATGCAAGCTATTTCAGTTATGTTGACCCGGCACCGTATGGGGATATTTCGTCAGCCTGCAACCTCCCGGGCGTAGACCTTCCCCAGATATCTCAGGAATAGCATCGACCGATTGGAAACATTCAAGTGGCAACCAGCCATTCCGGAGGAGCTTTACCCATGATCTGTAGACATAATGCGGCTGATGACATCGCAGGCAACGTAGGACCGCACAAATATTCGTACGATTTGCTACGGCCCTGTTGGTGTTTGGTCGTACTGTTGCTCCTTGTCGTATATCTTTTCACTCGACACCAATACAAAATACTCGACATTCTGGCGCTTCAGAATCTCGTCATGATATTAGCAATAGTGTAGGTGGTCTGCTCATTCCTCGTCTCTGATTCTTTGGGGGCATTAACACGCGCCTGGGTGAGGCCAGTTTGACCCGCGAACGCTTTTTTCCAAAATGACTTCCGTACGACGCGGTCAAGTGGCGCCAAAACTTGGCAAACTGGAGGCAATTTTATGACAGATGTTTTTGTTCACAAGATTGAAATGTGCCCTGTAAGGTCGGTGTCCCATTGCAGGTCAAAAGCAGGCTGCTTCTATCACCGAAGTAGCATTCTGCTGTACCGTTCAACTGCACGCGAGAACAAGTTATTGGACGAGACCATACATCTCTGGAATCGTTTGTGATACACTTAGGCAAGCAAATTTAGGATTGCGACACATCACCTTGGCCTTTGGTCAGCTTTGAAGATAAGACCGAGTCGAACCCAATCTCCTTTTTACGGGAGTGCTTGCGTTATGGGGAAGTTTTTAATGATCATTTTGATTTTATAACAGCGAACATAAGAGACTTTTCCCTGAACTTCTTACATGTCAGACTAGATCACTGGCCTAAAATGACGCAGAGCAACATGTTGTCTAGAGGAACATACCACCTATTATAATCACTGACACTCGTTGAAATTGAAAACAATACAGCAAACTCATAGGTTTTTAGCCACCACGACCCTCTAAATGTCGAGGAAGGCCAATAAATCGCAATAGCCGCTAACGGCATTTAAGTCACTCGACGCAACGACATATAAGTATGTAGTGGCTGCATGAGGAGCTCTGAGGACACCTTAAAGACAATTCAAAAATTCTTTTCACCCTACGGTCATGACCTAAGAAAATCAAATCTGGATACACATGAGTTCACATACAAGGCCACCCCACTCTGTACATTTGGTGCCTCTAGCTTTGGATCAAATTGAGCCCCTCCTTAGCAAAGATAATCTTACAGCCACCCGGACGCATGTTAACACGCGCCCGGGTGGCCTACTGGATTCCTTGCTCTCGGGTGGGGGTCAATTTTCCCCTCCCTCTGAGATCCCAGGAGCTAAGAGAGCCAAAGACACAAAATCCACAAGATGTGTTGGTCTGTAGGTGGTCTTACTTAGGTCAAAATCTGAGGTTTCTAGGTCATGGCCTTCGGGTCAAATGTGGTAAAAGAAGGTCAAATTCTAGGCTGGTGTCCAAGTCGTCCTAGAACCTAGATACCTGTTTTTTTCCTAAAGGCCACATGCTCATGTAAGGTTACTGACCTGGTTTGATATTTCGCAGGTCATGGTGAACAAAATCATAAAAGACCGAGTTGAATTTTCCATTCGAATAGGCGACAAACGTAACGCTAGGTAGTATGTTCCTAAAAACAAAATGTTTACCTGGATCATTTTATATCAGTTACCTTTTCTGACCTTTACGAGATCCTTTGAAGATGCATAATGCTGTTCCCATTATCAATAAATTCGAAGTGAGCACCAGAAACTGCGCCATTCAGCAAGTCTTAGAGTAACACAATAGGTTGGTTTTGACCTTAATCTGGCATCCATACCCGAGTCGACACCATTGGAATACGGACATTCGATTGTTGTGTTGCCTAAGGAAGTATCTCAGAAATGTATGGTTTCTTCAAACACCCTGCTGTTGCATCGGGCTGAACGATTCCACAAAATTGACTTCGCTGAATCCATGGCCTGATTTTGACTTACCGTAGGTCAGTGGGTTAACGAGGTAAGTCTACTTTTTTGTATCAAGCGATCTGTCATTCGACTGTCTACATCTATGCAAAATTTTGGCGCGGTTAAACTGCGACGCTTAGAAACCATTGCGAAAAGATCCTCAGGGATTCAAATTTGCCCCCACTCGGGTCCATGCTAACACGCTGTTCAGTCGTATACGCATTCACGGGTATGAACGTGCGCTTATAATCTTTCACTAACCAATCGTTCATATTTGGCAAATACCGACTTTCGGGCACTGCATTTCCGTAGCACCAATAGAAAAGCTGATATTTCACCTCCCACCTGTTCACATTACATGCAATGCAAAACATGCCTCGGCTGCAAGGAGCCAGATCAACCCAGATCCTAGAGTCACCACACGAACACAACCCATCGGCCAGAGCTGCCTCTCCTTTCTCCCAGGCAGATGAGCACACGCACCAGCGGGTCGGCACACACTCGGCCGGCGGGTACGCCTCCCTGACGAACAACGTGTTGGCTTCGATGAGTCTGGAGCTGAACTCTCTCTGGTGACGGACGTAGTCCAGCACAGGCTCCAGGTAGCAGGGCCAGCAGTCGGCACGGAACGGCACCCGCCACAGGCGCTCGTGCAGCTCAGGCGCCAGCATGGCGGCAGCCAGGCGACGCATGCTGGCTGCGTCCTCCGGCGTGAAGGCGTCGACCACGTGCAAGTCAGGCGCGGCCAACTGTCGTAGGTCGGCAGGAGGGAAGCCGGGGTCAGGTCAAGTTGGAGGAGAGCGAGCGCATTAGGTCGGCTCAGGTCAGGCGTGGTTCCCCGCTGAAGGAATGGGGTGTAAAGTTACGGGGAGGGAAGGCTTCCAGAATAAGCGGATATCCAACGCGCACGTTAATAGCGAGCGTCTAGAGCCATTTAGTTCGGTCTTCAATCAACAGCTTTGCATAAGCAAGAGAGAAATTCAGCTCGTGGTTGTTTGGCATTGTGGATTCAGAGAAACGAGGCTATGTACCAAGCAATGGTGAAATTGTCGGTATGCAACATTTCAGGCTCTGCTAAAAATCACGAATGCATTGATTCAAGTGAGTAGCACTTTTGGCCCGTTATCATAAGCAGAGTTTGGAGCACCGAATAGGTCAATGTATCCAGTGTTGGCTCCCCAACGTCGTTAAGCCTGTATCTCCTGGTATTTGAAAGGCTGATTACTTAGCATAAGAGCTCTGGACTCATGAGTTTCATCTACAAAATCTCTCTCGAAGGCAGCAAGCACCCGCGGAGACCTGGCGAACATTTCCAATGTTGCTTGGGTCTTACATGATTTCCTGCTCTAGGTCCTACCCTGCGGTCAAATTTCAACAGATTGTCTGTCGCGTGAAGCTTATTTCAGCATGTTCTTTTGTCCACTGACCGTAATTATAATAGACATTAGCGGCTTCGACGTGTCGGGGCTTGCGTAGATCCAATGCTTGCACGTGTTGACGCCGCGCTGAATCAGAAGCAGCAGACACCTCGACTGTAAGGAAAGCGGGGTCCATAGTTAGATCACAATGGCTTGCACGCCGTCATCCAGAAGCTTTCAAAGCTGACGGCGATAAAAGAGAGTTGCAAAATCGATTGGCTAAGAGTGCGAGACACTTCACACACACACACCGAGACGAAGGCTGAGGCGAGGTGGACTAGCATCTTTTCGGCCGACTGGTATCTACGTCTCAATGAATACAGCAGGCTGCTTTGCTGTGTTTAAAATCGAGAGAAAAGTCCTTTCTCCTGGGTAAGTGATATGAGGTTAGCAACAACGAGCATAAATCTAAGTGCTCTTGTCACAGCGTCGGCAGTCGTACAGCTAAAAAAATTGTGGTGCAATGGTGTCTGGGAAGAAGATTTTTGATAAGTGTAACCGGGGGCTTCCATCCGGCTTATAACTTACTGCTTCTTAACGTTAATGATTGTATTGTTTACCCCGTGTATCTCCTTCCCGTTTTGCAAAGAGCGTTTAGGGATTTTCCCTTCAACATGTTTGTCTGTTTAACATTGAATCGGAAATACCTAATGGAAAATGAAAGCGAGTCTGCTATTGTTAGAAGCGAAAGCATTTGGCATGCCCTTGAAAAGAAATATCGCATTTATGGTACCAGCCAGTAACCAGCCTTTCTCACGAAGCAGAACTGATGTAAAAACGGTTTGACTAAACATATGTAACCAAAGAACCGTGGCAATGGATCAATAAAATGCTGCACATTACTCGAATTCACACCAACTATACCTCGATGCAAGTTACAAAGTACAGTTCGTCGTTTCTTGCGCGAAATAAACCTGCATCTGTATATAAGTCTTGGAAAGATGACACAGAAGGATCCGCAGGACCGCAGCTCAGTTTAAGATTTTCAGAGCTTGATTTCTCTGATTCGAAACATTTTTTTCAACGCCTTAGGTTTTTGAGTCTTCATTTTTGCTTAACACTGTTCAATTATGGTCACCGGGCACTGGAGGATAGATTTCTGACTGACTGAATGGCGATATTCCCGGATAGTGAAACACGGCTGACCGAGGGTGCAGTCTTGTGGCCGCCCGTCGATGGTTTTTAGAGACAAAGGAACTGAGTGAAAGAAACGGGCAGCACCTCGTAAAAGGCACACCGAAAAAGCGCATCTCTGCTATGAAACAGCGGGCATAAAGTGTGCACTCATGTCACATCGCATTTACTCTGAATAAACAACCGGAACACCAGTGCGACTACCAAAGGTAGCGGTCCTGTGCACTGCATCGGTAGCGCGACGTAAGAAAAATTCTAGAGGAAGCTTGGCACTTTTCGTCGATGGGAGGTTTCCAAATTTCCTGGCATATCAAGCATTCGTTTGTCAAAGCACACTCCATGGACATCTTCCCCTCTTGCAACGATGTCATAAGGGCTACCCGAGAAATTCATGCACAGAGAGAACTCATTCTATCACTGTCGCGCGAGTGGAAGTACCTCTACATTTGCTTCTTGAACACGTCGCTACGCGACTGGTGGAGCTGCAGGAGCTGGTCTGCCCGTCTGGCGACAACGGCTGCACCGGTCATAGTCACAAAAAACAGAGCGGTCCGGCAGAGCCAGCCTGGGACAGACAGTCGTTTTTCGTCTCGCTGGTACTCCTGTGTCAGACCTGCGGTGCCAGTCTAGTGCTGCAGGACAGAACACAAGCCTCCTACAGACTATTCGACTACTGAAGGCAGAGCACTTCAGCGAGTCGGCCAAAAATCAGTCAGAACGGGTCTATCCTACTAGGATCGGTAGATCAGTGATCTGTAGCCGCACGCTGTGTACCCGGACCAACCGGACGTCGACGTCAGCTTTTGGCGGCACCAGACAATGACTGATGACAAATTTCGACCACCACCACCGAGGCAAGCTCCACACAGCGAGAGCTATCTCATGCTCGGTCCGAGCAGATGCACGCGTGGTGATGATTTTCGAGTGCGTGGTTCACCTGCGCTACAAGTCAGAGAATCACACGTCGCAGGAACGTGCCGGCGGAAGCGAAGGCACGCGCAGCGACTCAAAGACACGAATACAAATTTTGAAGTTGTATACAAAGCCAAAGCACTTTTAGGAGACCAATTCCACTCCTATGTGGACCATCCCAGCCAAGGAGATCATCTAACGAAGGAAATACGCCTCGACGGGCGTTCCAGAGCACGAGAACGCCCGGATCCACCACTGCAGTCAACGAGCTACTGATCCACTAGCTACGTGTGATCCTGCATCCAGTGACCTCTGGTTACGATGTCCGTTCAACCATAATTAAGTCACATACCAACCAGAACAAGGGAAAGCTCCGCTTTCCCTGAAGTTCTTTGGGGATGTCCCTCGGGAGCAATGACTCTCACTTCAGGGAGCGCAACGCGTTCTTGGATAGCGCAGCCGCTTATGGCGGCCGCGGACCCTGCGACTTTTCGGGAAGACTGTTTTAAGGGTATCCAGGCATCTATGACGTCAGAAAAACGCGAGTTAAGTATGCCATTGCGCTGGCTTCAGGGTGTTCAAGGTCAATAAACATAAACTTGTTGAGTCCGTCATATCTGGCGTTCGTGTGTACCATTCGCAGACAAAATGGCTGTAATTTTACGCTTAATCAATGTTGTGCAAGCTATGCATCATTCTAACACGGCTTGTAACCAGTTTCATCAATATAAAATGGAGTGCAATTGTGGTGTGGAAGTAACTTCCCAAGATTTTGCCTCTAATCCGGTTGCAAAAAGTAATTAGCAACTTTTTAAGTCAACACCCGTAAGATTATGATACATACGGAGCATCTGAACTAGTATAAGTTAATCCACACTTCACAAGGGAACGATCAGATTTCATCAACGCAGCCGATTTTACCGTGGAGTAGATATTCACTCCGAAACTTAATTGGATTAAAAAGATGCTCTGGTCCGTCGTAAAGTCATCGACGGGATCATAGAGGAGCCGGTGCATGGCCATGCGGGAGCGGAACATTAGGCCACTTAGACCGAGGATCAGCCTGCAGTGAGAAACTGCTGAGCTACGAAGCGATGCCACCATAGCACGGGTGGACGAGTATGCATATGTGAGAACCTCAATGCAACTGCAGTTCGTATAGGAGATTTGTGGGCGTCACAAACATGCGAACTGTGGTGAATAATGCTGGCAGGCCGTTATAAAAATCAACCTCTTTCCCACATGTCGCGAATTTCACTAGATCATCTTGTCTTGATATGACATGAACACACGCATGCTGACAAAATACACAACCTAGAGTAAGGGTAAAGCCAGCTTTTCCAGAGAGATTTTGTCAATGGTGTGCACATTTCCTTCAGACGTAACACAGGAAAGCTCAGTGTATGGATATACGAAGCACAAGCATCTTTTTACTTTTTCGAGTAGAGAAACAATATCAATAATTATAAGCTTTCTGCATTTCAGCAAATTACAAAAGTGATTGGAATTATTCTTTGAATTGATCGTCACTTAAATCATAAACTCATCACCGAGTTAAACCATAAATGACTATACTTTTTATGTCATCCTAAAGCTATTCCTGGATCTGTCGGAAGCATTTTAACCTTGCGGGTTCAAAGCAACAGCACAGTTGCCATGGAGACGGCCGTTTGTATCGCAAATGAAATTACTTCACCTTGGCATTTCACGATTAACTTCGAAGGAGTCATGCCAAGATTATGAAACCAGCGTTACAAGGAGGGGATTACGCCGAAGTCATTCCGGCCAACCGGAAGAAAGTAGCAACTTCACTTCATGAAACTGGATATTGATCATTGGTTATTCAAACTAAGACCCTTTCGATCAATAATGATAACTTCAAGGCTATGGAGTGAAGGTGGACAACGATTGACCGGGACTGCACGCGCCTGGGGGGCCAACCGCCGAGCGTCCACTCGGGCAAGGGACCCCTCTGCGGGGTATGCGTTGTGCACCCGGTTGGGGTTTTTCCCCAGTTTGCCTCTCGGCCCTAGGTCTCGGCCCACACACGGCTGGCGCATGAAGCCTGCCCCGGACAAACGGGGCGTCGCGAGGATGCAAGATAATGCAATAAAGAGGATAAGATGTTGAGACAAATGAACGCAATCTAACAAGAAGTGACGGTCGGATTTAAGAAAACGCTTCACATTTGAAAAACATGGGATATTGAAGCAAGCATGAGATACGATGGAATAAGCTCACTTATATTTACTGGTATGCTTTTAAGTTGAAAACACTGCTCTACACACGACACTTTCTCTATTTAGGAAATTGCCCCTCCATGCGTCATTGTTTGACCACGTCATCGTACCTTGCACATTAACTGAGAGTCAGTTGACGGCCATTACATTTTAAAATGGTTCTCACGAACTCCACACATGAACTACCCAATCATTATGTACTTCGTGGCTTTGATCCCCGCATGTATTAGAGAATGACAATATTCGAATGTCGCTATTATGACGGCACGAATACAAGGTTACCTTGAAATACTCTCCACGAAAAAGTCTCTCCGACTTTGTGGGCATGTAGCTCAGAAACTAGAGCAGCTTAGGTCTTAAAAGGGGGCAAGGGTATGGACTGTACGGGATGGTCTTCAAGATGGCTGTTTCAGTTCAAAACCCCACAGAAATGTAGAACATTCTCTATGAAACGGTTCGATTCTGACCCGAATCACTATTTGTGACACCTAAAACAAGAAATTATATATTTTTCCTCGCTGTTAACAAATAAGGCCTCTAATCCTTAAACTCATAGTACAGCGGCAAACGATTGCATGAATTCAAATACGCACCTAAAAGTCACGACAAAACACTGATAAAACACCTTTAAGTCACGGCAGTATCTCAAACTCACGACATCGCGAGGAAGGGGAAAAACACGAGCACAGAACGCTATTTAGCTCAGCGAACATTTCCATTCCGTGTTCTTATCTCTCAGGAGATTGAGCAGCTTGAAGTGTGTGCTCTTTTACAAACGTTCCATGACGCAATCAAGCATGATGTATTGAGCAGCATATTTACTAAATATTTACTAAGAGAGAAATTGCATTGTCTACAGTGGCCATTTATACTTAAAAGCATGCTTAAAGTAGTAAATGGGCTGACTTCATCAGGCATGGTGTTCGCTTTAATATCTTCACATTTGGGAGCTCTCTTTAGCTCAATCGATCACAAGTGTTACTTCCGTAACAACGGGTAACCATGTCCAACTTCTCACATTAGGTGGCAAAAGACGTAAATAGTGTTTGGGTCTTGCAGAACTTACGAAACCTTACTTGGGGAGCCAATTTGCGTCTGTTTTGTCTAGAAATCATGCTCCCAAACGTCAGATGTGAGCGCCTCGACGACTTTATGCTTCTTGGCCTTGAACGTGTCATAACCAATGGGGTGGTAGGAATTAAATGACGTTTTTGAGCCATCGTGCATGTCTCAATGCCCTTGAGATAGTCCCCACGAAAGTCTGCACATCTTCGCAGGAATGTTGGCTCAACAACTAGAGTGTGATGGGTCTAAATAACTACAGGGCTGTGAACCACACCGAATGATTTTCAAGGTGGATATTTCAGTTCAAAATCCAAGCAAATATGGAGCACTCCTTTTTGCTTTGATTGCGATTGCTGTTTAAGACAAACATATGGAACTTCCTGAATGAGCCGGCATAATCATTGTCGCAGTTCGATCACTTCGGGTGCTCAGTGACCGTCTCACGAGGCTGGGGCCCTGAGGAAGCGCACCTTGTGCTTCAAAGGTCTCTTTGATTCCTGTCAGTCACGTTGCCAAAGTTTTCTCAACGAAGAAGCACACTGGGTATGGAATATATTGCCTGACCGGTATGGAATGCTATTCAGCTTTGACTTTCGACGGCACTGACGGAACGCGTGAGAAATGTGGCTTCTGTGTCGACTAGTTTTCCGTTGCTCCTTCTCCTCATTCGCCTAGTAGCAGTCACGCTATGCCCTCTTCCGGCACTCGTCGTAGATCCCAACGCGTCGTGACTCTTTTCGGCAAGTTTTTGGTAGGATGGGGTTTTATAGTGACAGCGGTGCTGACAGTACCTCGGCCTCTCGCACTGCAAGTAAGTTCTTGGTCGGTAGTAGTTCTCATGTCTTTGCTGTTCCCGTAACGGACCTCAATTGAACCACTGAGACATTTGTGAACCTTCTTCGGAAACATGTCCACGCTGGAAGGGCTCATATTGAGTGGCAGTGACCTCCTATCGGAGTCAACTTTGACTCGCTTCACGGTCAAGCGATCAGGTACTGGTACAACACGCTGGGGCTGAATCTGTTCAGACATCCAAGTCTCAGAACATGTTCGGGGGTTACTTTAAGCCACAGCGCGGTCTCCGGCGTTGGCAGAGCTGTCCAGCCTGAAGGAGTCGCAGTTGGTGTGTTTGTTTGAGCTTGAAACCATGTAAATGGTTTTGAAAGCTAGGCTCCGGAGCTCACCACCCACCTCGGAGCCCAAATGTGGCACGTTCCTCTCGTCATCTCCTTCACCACAGAATGGGATAGTTAGTGTCGCCGATAAGTGGTACGACCCGCCGCGTCCAGTCCGCTGCCGCCCGTGCCGTTCGCTGGCGGCCTCTGCCGGCCGGCCGTCAGCCGCCGCTGCCGACCGCGGCGGCGCGTGCGCGGGCGGGGGGCCGGGGGAACCGAGAGCGCGAGCAAGGAGTTTGCGGCGACATTCGAGGTTCTGGTGTTTCGGTGCTGAGAATACACATTGTTCTGCGGTAAGAACAAGTGGCGACGAGAATGGGATCGCCAGAGCTGCTTAGTGCCTAGTGGTTGCCGCCGGCCAGTTTTTTTTTCGTCTCGCTGTGTAGTAAGCAACTTCGCCGGCCTCGCCGCCATATTGCCCGCCGCCCGCTCGCTGTGCGCCGCGTCGCAACATGTCGCTGCCGGTGCCCGCTCCGTATCAGCCTGGGGAGGACTTTGAGCGTTGGCTCTAGGGCTGTGAATACTACATGACTGCCAGCAATGTCACCACGGGCTCGAGGAAGGCTGCTACAGTCCTCACGCTCCTCGGTCTGGACGTGCAGGAGCTGGTGAGCACGCTGCCACATCCGGACGATGCTCCCGCCGGTGCTTTGGAGTACGACGTGCCACGGCCGAAGTTGATCAAGCACTACGCTATACATGTGAACGTGACCTTCGAACGGTGCCAGCTTCAAGGTTTGTCGCGAAACGACGGCGAATCTTTCGAGGGTTTTGTCGCTCGCCTCCGGCTACGCGCTGCGCGGTGTAGCTATGACCGCCCGCAGCGTGAGGACATTATTTTGCAGTGTGCTCTTTCCTGGTGCCGCGATCAAGACTTGCAAATGAAGTTTTTCCGCGCACCGCAGCTAACCCTGGCAGCTGCTGTCCAGCTGGCCGCCGAAGAGGAGGCGACCCGCGCGCTGGTGAGCGAGTTGAACGCGCTGACGCCGCCCAGTCAGCTTGTGGTTAGGCCTTCCCCGGACCCGCACCCCGGTCAGTTGTACGCCGTGTCGGACGTTTGCTGGCGTTGCCACAGTCGCCGACACGCTCTTGACGTGTGCCCGTTTCGGAGCGCTCGCCGTTTTGCACGCTCGCGCCGCGGCCATACTCGTGCCGGATGTCCGAGCGGCCGCGGACGAGACCGCGAGTCGCCAGCCGCCGTTGTCACGTCAGCCCGCCTGGGGCTGGCTGGCATCCGGGGGTTCCGTTGCGTCCATCGCACGCTCGCCGGCCGGTGCGGGGCTGGCGGCTAGGAGCGCGCGCAACTCCCGGCGTCAGGAGTGGGGTGCGCACAGCCCTCGGCGGCTGGAGGGGAGTTCGGCGCGCGCCCAAGATGCGCAGTGCAGTGCACCAATGCAGTGTCTGGTGAGGCTCACTGCACCAAAATTGATTTGGCGGAGGCTTATCTACAATTGGAGCTGTACGAATCGTGCCGCGAGTACCTGACCATCAACACGCACAAGGGCCTGTTTCAACCAACAAGGCTCTGTTAGGCGTCAAGAGTGCCGTTTATATTTTCCAGCGGCAAAAGGAGACGCTTTTATCCGGCGTTCCGCGCACAGCCGTCTATCTCGACGACATATGTGACACAGGCTCGTCACCTTCAGAGCACCTGCGCAACGTCCGTCAAGTGCTGGAACGGCTCGCTCGAGCTGGCCTGAAAGTCAACAAAGACAGGTGCATCTGGCTGGCGGACCGGGTGGACTACCTTGGCTACAGCGTCTCGGCAGCCGGAGTGCAACCGACGCCCGAGAAAAGCCGAGCAATCCTCGATGCATCAGACCCGACCGCTCTGCGCCAGCTCCGGTGGTATCTGGGGGTGCTACAATACTACAGTCGGTTCATGCCGGACCTCGCTACGGTCGCGGCGCCCCTGTATGCCCTACAGAAGAAGGACGCCGTCTGGTCCTGGGAGGCGCCGCAGAAGAAGGCGTTTACCGAGACCAAGCGTCTTCTCGCTTCCGCCCCGGTGCTCGCACACTACGACCCGACTCGGCCGCTCGTGCTGACGACCGACGCGAGCCCGTACGGTGTGGCGGCCGTACTCAGCCATCCCGAGGCTAACAAGGACCGGCCGTTCGTATATGCAAGCCGCAGTCTCTGCGACGCCGAGAAGAACTAGTCAACTAGACAGGGAGGCATGTGGGGTGATGTTTGGCGTGTCGAAGTTTCACCAGTACCTGTACGGCCGCACATTCGTCATCAAGACCGATCATCAACCCCTCCTGGCTCTGCTGGGTGGTGACAAGGCGCTGCCACTGACCGTCTCGCCCCGTATTCTCCGCTACCGTCTCAGGCTGGCAGGATACCAGTACAAGTTGGTGCACGTGGCAGGGCGCAGCTTGAGTAATGCTGACGGTCTCAGCCACCTCCCGCTCCCTGGTGCGCCTCGGGATGTGTCTTCTCCTGCAGATGTCGTCACTCTGATGGACGACCTTGCTGAAGCCGTGGACGTCAATCAGGTCCGGACGGGCGCGCGTCAGGATCCGACGCTTTCCGCGGCGTATCGGCACACCAGTGAAGGCTGGTCCACAGCGTCGCCGGACCCTGCGCTCCAGTCTTACGTCCGTCGCCGTGCGGAACTCAGCCTGCAGGACGGGTGCCTCCTCTGGGGCTCCCGCGTCGTTATCCCGCCGTCACTCCGACATAACGTTCTTCGTCTTCTGCATGATGGACACCCCGGCATCTCGGGCATGAAGCGCCTCGCTCGATGCTCGGTGTGGTGGCCAGGCATTGACGCCGACATCGAGTCACGCGTGCGGGCCTGCGATCCGTGTCAGGCCCACAGGGGGAACGCTCCTGAGAACATGCCGCAGCCGTGGACGTTCCCGGACAAGCCGCGGAGTCGCGTTCATATCGACTACGCCGGCCCGGTGGAGGGCAAGTATTTGTTTATCGCTGTCAACGCGTACTCCAAGTGGCCCTGAAGTTCACGTGACCTAGCTCCACCTCCTCAGCGGTCACCATCGAGACCCTGCGCCTGATCTTCGGCCAGCATGGTCTGCCGTCCGTCCTGGTCAGCGACAACGCCGCCGCGTTCACTTGCGCGGAATTCAAGGCCTTCTTGTCAATTAACGGCATTCTCCACCTGCTGAGACCGCCGCGGCACCCCGCTTCGAACGGCCAGGCCGAGGTGACGGTCAAAATGGTGAAGGCAGCACTGAAGCGACGTCACGGGGGCTCCCTGCAAACCCGTCTGGCTCGCTTCCTCCTGTCATATCGCGCCACACCACACTCAACCACCGGACGCCCGCCGGCCGAGTTGCTCAACAACCGCCACTTTCGGACCCGCCTCGATCTGCTTCGCCCAGATCTGTCGGCCACCGTGCAACGCCGTCAGGAGGCCTGGCGTGATCGCCGGATAATGCGATCCTCGCCGCGGACTCTCCGGGTAGGTGACTGGGCGTATGCCTCCCAGATCTCCCCGGGTCCGTCGGCTGCGACCGGGGTCCATGCGGAAGTGGAAGCCGTCGAGGGACAGCGGTGTCGCGTCCGTCTCCCTGATGGGCGGTCGTTCGTACGACACCGTGACCACGTCCGCCCGCGTGTGGCGTGCTCAGTGCCTGAGGTTCCCCAACCTCTGCCTCCTACCCCGGCCCCTGCGCCACGCGTGCCGGTTCATGTGACCGTGCCTGGGGTTTCGGAGTCTGTCCCGCCGCTCCGCTCCGCGCTCGTCCCGTGCGCGGTTCCTTCCCCGCCGCGTCCCGCCCCTGCCTCTCACCGCGGTGTTTCCCCACGCCGCCTCCGGTCTGGTACAGTGATCGGTGTACTGTCGGGGTGATCGGTGTTCGTTGTGCCAGATCCGACCCGCGTTTTTATTTAAGTGTGGGAGTTGGTACGACCCGCCGTGTCGCGGCCGCTGCCGCCCGTGCCGTCGCTGGCGGCCTCTGTCGGTCGGCCGTCAGCCGCCGCTGCCGACGGCGGCGGCGCATGCGCGGGCAGGGGGCCGGGGGCCGGGGAACCGAGAGCGCGAGCAAGGGGCCTGCGGCGACATCTGAGATTCTGGTGCTTCGATGCTGAGAATACACATTGTTCTGCGGTCAGAACAATAAGCATCCATTTTCTTTACGTAACGCGAGCGTTAAAGTAGAGAACGCATTAACATTGTCTGCATTTCTTTCCACAGCAGTCACCCAACTTACATGTCGGTCTCCAAGTGTCATGACGGTGTGTTAGGCCGGAGTTTAGTTTGGACTTTTTATCACTACTTAAGTCACTCGTCAGGCCTCGCTGGACTGGTCGCACCGCTGCTCTGTAGAAGCATGTAGCCGCACCCTGGACTGTGGTAACGTATCGCGGAATACCATGTCAAAGACAATGTTTAACACACGTGGACGTGCAGTCTCTTGAAGCCGTTTGAGCTCTCTCACGACCCATTTTAAGCCCATCACGTCGGCGAAGCGATTCGGCTCAGGACTTCTTACCTTCGCTGTGATTGGGCCGTATGCCCCCAAACGAGCTACAAGATGGTCGATATCTCCTTCGTTCACCAGCTGCACGTCCTGTTCGTTCATCGTCGAACCGAGCATCAGCCCTCACTGCTCCCGGCGCGTCGACAGAGGCGACTGCCAGCTCCTTGTGGGCGTCCCAGACGCACAGTGACAAAACGCGCGGCCCCGGCCTGGTTGCGCAAACATCTCGCCCTTGAACTTTTTAAAGGTCACTCTCGGCAGCAGGCGACTGCGGACCATCCCGGGGCGTCGACGTTGTCAAGGTCGGGGTGTGTGACGACCGCAGAACATCGCATTGCCTGAACGTTCTGGCTTCACCTCACTTTCATCACCGTCCTTATTTCTCTCCTTATGGCTTACAAAACACTCCTCCGTGAGATGGCGTGGCGTGCGGTGTATCAATCCGCCACGGGCCACGTGCTGCGTTTTCCAGCGCGCGAGTAAGGTCCTTAATTTTGCGCCATGAGCGGGAAGTAATGGAGAAAGTCCTACGCGATACGTAGGCAGTTGTCTAGTCGTGGGCTGAAAGATCCCACTCTCGACAGGAAATAGGGCGTCGGGTGTTGGTCGATCTCGTCGCGACTCGCAGATGAGGTGGGACGCATTTTTTCACGTCGCGGGCCGCTAGTGAGAAAAGCAGGAGCAAGTGTGGTACCGTTGATGGATTCGCGATTCGCAAAGCGTGAGACTCGCTGTTTAGCTGCCTTGTTGCGACTGCCAGACGGGGAAAGTCGGGTCTGCTAAGGAAAGTGGGGTCTGCTAAGATAACCATGAGTAACTGACCCTGAGCAGCGACAGTGGATTCGGTCAATGAGAGTACTGCTGTTGGAATCGTTGCAGTGTTTCCAGAAGGCGAGTTTCGCACATATGATCCCATAAGGGATTCCGGCGTGCCGATGATGATGTTGGTGACTGGGGATAAGCCGATGAGGGATTCCGGGATTATTCTGTGACGAGAGAGGGCAATGCCGCAGCGAGCCTTGCACCTGGTGGCTGCTATTTACTGGGGATAAATTCCGAGGTATGAGTGATGTATGGCTGTAAGGTGCCCTCATAATTGAGGGGATCTGATCGTTGCACATCCCGTCCAGCTGGTTGGTGGGCTGCAGTAGATGCTCGATGTGGTGCGGTTCACTGGACAGTTTCGCGCGTGCAGTGGTGCCCGTTCCCTTTCTCGTGTCGGCGTCGCACAGCTGCCTGTGGTGCTGGCGGCAGCGAACGAACATTGCGGTACATACGCCGTTTTGTATCGCAGGCGGCAGCTGCCAATAATTATTCAATAAATTATTATTTATTTGGATACAAGGCACACAACGTGAGCGTCTTGTCCAGCACTTGAGACGCATATCTCTAAAGGGACGTTGGAAGCTGTACCGGGATGAGGGGGATTAGTCGCTACGGACCTTGTGATAATTATACATGTATACGTGCGGGCCCCGTCTAGTGTATGGCGCGGGCCCGGTCGCACCCGACACCTCGGGTGGTTGGTTCGGAGATCTGCCGCCAGGCGGCCGTCACCCGGGCTGTCGGCAACACCGGCACTGGGGCCGAGGCCGGCCGCTAGGTGGCGGAGATAGCCGCACCAGGCAGAATAAGTGTCGTAGCCGAGTGCTGCGCATGCGCGAGGCAGTCAATGTCACACTCAAGGGCTACAAGCGTAATGCGGGACGTGATGAACGGTTTCTCTGGGCACTATGCACCGCGGTCTCTCGGGAGTAGGTGCTTGGGGACGAGCCAAAGAGGATGGGACTCTGTAGCCTTTACGGGGGATTCTTTTGTGTGTCACTCGATATCAGTACCCTGTTTATTGGTTCACATGAAATCTCCGCTCGTGCTGCTCTTTTGGTTAAAGCAGATCCATGATGTTCGGTCCAGTAATGTGTGTAATAAACAGGCGCGGTGAACTTATATTTTCCTTCCCGCTGTCCTCTGCCGGAGCTGCTCTGCACCAAACACCAAACCAACTCTCTCGGGCCAGCACACCTAGATCCGTGTGACAGGCGGACCTAGTGACACCTAGTGACAGGCGGAGCAAGTGTGCATTAATTTGAGCCACGGTGCATTGATGTGACCAATTCGTGTGATGTAATCTTTCGCGGTAACGGTTGGCACGGTTCGCTGGCCAACGGCGCGATAACATAACATCTCAAAGCAAATGTACGCTTCGAAAAGAGCCGCTGGGTGTAAACGACATTGGGAAGAGATGAAAATGAAAAAGGCAACCCACGCTTGCTTGAGAACGTACACCTTTTCTCAAAACCGACTGGTGAAACCCACTTCATAGATATGTTTGAGGCTGCGCACCCACAACCATTAAAGCAAGAGCATCAATAGCCGATGCAGTTTCTCTCCCACGGAACGGCGCTGACCGCTGCGAAACCCAGCGGCAGGCGCCGAACGCGCATGAGCGACCACCTGGAAATGATGCTTCCGAAAGTCCTTCAAAATGCATTTGTACTGCCCGAAGCACCGACTGGGGCGTATTTTCACCATTATGGTTGTTGAGAATCCCTTCTAGACAGCTTCAAAATACAGCTACAGCAAACATGGAAAATTGATTACTTTTCCAGATCCACCGCCACACCCCAGCAACAGTTCGCAGTACAGCAAATGTCAATCCATTCCTACTATAAATCCCAAAATCGTGCAGATGAAATTGCATGGTCAGAGTATATTCTAAACGTGCGGATTGATGTCCCAAAGCGTTTAAGAGACAACTTAACTTTTAGAAATAGCTAACTTGTCCTTTTACACAAGTTAACTTCTTCATCTGCTGGTTGGATTGCGCCTATTGTAATCCTCAGGGCGCCACGTCGCCTGCGGGCAAATGATATGACCATAGGTAGCACGGTTGCGTCGAAATTCACATCACTGATCCGATATGAGTTCGTTATGATCCAGCACTCAGGCAGGCTTTTGTCAGTCTTGCGTTCCAAAAGCTTTCACAGGAAGCTGGTAAACGCAACGGGATGGTAGTTGACTGGACCATGCGCGTCCTGGCCTGGTTTTGTGATCGGAATTATTATTGTGTCTTTTCTTGTTTCCGAGAAAACAGGGCGGAGCCATAAGCCATTAAAAGCTATAAATATTAATTGTAGCGAGCTATCGGATGAATGACGAAAGGTTTAATTTATTCTAAACCAGTTAAGTGTTACCGATGGACCACCGATGCAAATGGCCGCACTATAGCGATGGTAACGAAAATACGAAGTGGTTGTATTGGCCGGCGCCAGTGAGTAGTTTTCCGTGTCACTGCACTGTGGCAACCCCACTACGGGACGAGTTTGACCACAGTCTGCAAAGGACTGTTCTAACTCAGAAAAAAACGTCGTCCAATCGCCACTTTATATTGACATCTGATAGTGCTCCCACAACAACAATGTTTAAGCTGCTGATATGATAATCAGTAGCTTAAATAGCAGCAAACGCTGTACACGCATAGAACTATTCATGGGTGTCGACTTCTCAACATGATTGGCGGGCCAGAGCCTTGGAAGTCGCCGTAAGGAGACGGCCGCGTAAAACTTCTCGGATATTGTCCATTTTTGTTTCAGGCATCACATGATGTACCTACATACATACATACATACATACATACATACATACACACATACATACATACATACATAACATACATACATACATACACACACACACACACACACACACACACACACACACACACACACACACACACACACACACACACACACACACACACACACACACACACACATATATATATATATATATATATATTAAGCCAGCGACAACACCAAGATAGTCTTGGTGCGAACCAAGGAGCGAGCAGCCGCGCCGAAGCGGGGGTCATCGGCTTCGGATAACACAACGCGCTCATTTTTGCGAAATTTACCATTTCCACGTGACCCAGACACCCTCTGCCAGCAGGCCTTGCTCGTGTGGAAATCTTCTTTAAAAATTTCTTACCGTTTAGCTTGTACATGCTTGTAATGCGGCGCGCGCCGAAGCGCGCGCCATCGGCTTCGGACAACATGCCCACCTAGGCCGAGCGCGAGTGGGCTTCTTTTGTCTGGCAAAATCACCTCCAGCCTCGCTTCCATTCCAACTGTTAGAATGCAGATCGTTACCTGTATTTATAAAAGCTCTCACACGCCTGGGCCACAACAGTTCATCGCTTCACGCGGGCCCGGCACAGAACCGCGTGACAAATCTCCCCTAACACGCGCTCGGCTGGGGGTCAAATTAACCCCCAAAAGGTTTTTCCAGAATGGATTCTGAACGGCACAGCGCAACTGCGCCAAAATTCGCATAGCTATAGAAAACTGAATAGCGAATCGTCTGACATAAATATTTGGATTCACATTGTAAGTTCGCTGACCTATGGCAGGTTAGAGTCAGGTCAGGGTTTCAGTGAAGGCAATTCCTAGGGAATCGTTCAATCTGATCCAATAACGAAGTGTTAGACGAAGCCAACTCTGAGATACTTTCTTCGGTAACACAACAACTGATGAATAAATTAAATTGACGTAGGTTCAGGTATGAAGGTCAGACCAAGGTCCAAACCAACCTGCTTTAATACTTAAGCGCTTCCAATATGAGGTAGATCCTGGTGTTGATTTCGAAATTGTTGAGGACCCGGGACCGCATGATTCACCTTCCATGGAGTTGTTTAAGGTCAGAATATGTAACTGACCTGGAGTGAACTCGGTCAACATTTTGATTTTAGGAACAAACTGCCTAGCGTAATCTTTGTAGCTTATCCAAATGCAACACTCAAAGCGGTCTTGTATGATTTTGGTCACCATGATCTTCAAAAGGTCAAACAAGGTGTCTGACCTTACATAAGCATGTGACCTTTTGATAATAACAGTTATCTAGGTTCTTGGGACACTTAAGACACCAACCTGGAATTTGACATTTGCGACCTTATTTTACCCGAAGATCATGACCTAGGAGCGTCAAACTTTGACGTAAGTGAGTTCAGGTACAGGTTAACGCACCCTGTGAATTTGGTGTCTCCAGCTTTCTTTCTTCCTAAGATCTTAGCGGGCTCAATTTACCCCCCCCCCCCACCTAAGCGAAGAGCATCCAGTCGGCCAACCAGGCGCGTGTTAAAAGGTGCGTTTCAAATTTATATGGGCTTTTAAACTGGAGTAGCCATCTTGAAGACCTCTTGGTGCTGCTCACAATTCTACTCATCTTAAGACCTAGGTCCTTCTAATTTCTGAGCAATACGCCCGCAAAATGGAGAGAAGTATGTCTGAGAAAGTATTTCGAAGTCACCCTGTCATTCAGGTGTATATATATATATATATATATATATATATATATATATATATATATTTATACATATTTATATTTATATTCACACGCGCCAAAGTTTATATGGATAAGCATCGACTGGCATTTATGCGCGTCACGATGATGTTTTCACCGGACCGCTCGTCTGGGGGTGCCCTCGTCGTACCCAGTTTCCTGCGTCGCACCGACTTCTGCTGGGTGGACTTCCACCCAGAACGCGTCGCAGACCGAACTGTAGCCTAGCGGATCCATCATGTGTATCACGGACGGCACGTCGGTTGCGACCACGCAAGGCAGGCGGCGCTGCAGGCAGAGCCGGGTGAGCTCGGCCATCGCCAGCCGCGCCAGGCCTCGCCGCCGGTGCGTCTCCAGCGTGCGCAGGAAGCCAAGCACCGCGTTTCTGTTGAGAACCGCCCAGCACACGAGCTTGCCGACAGACGACGACGCCATGTCATTATCAGTGGCGACGAACACGCTGGCGCTGAGGCCCACCGTCATGCCGTCACGTATCACACCGTCGATATCGGGAAGATCCGCGGTGTACGGCCAGAAACGCTTGACGGTGTCCAGGTGTATGCTGTCCAGCGGCCTCACGGAGACGCCCGGCGGGCTGTGAACGAAGGTCAGGCGGGCATACACAGTCAGCGGAAGCATTACCTGTCAGTGCTGCGTCATATATCCCTGGGGTTAGTACATGCAGTCGGCAGGGTGGTGTAGTACACATAGCTGAAGAAAATGGCGAAAATTATACGCGAACTATTAAATTGTGTTAACCTTCTACCTCTGAGGCATTCGCCGACTGCGATCTCCTGGGGTGGGCTTTCCACAGGACATCTCTCGATAGACCCACCAGATTCGAAACGTTCATGTGGCAAACAGCATTACGTAGGAACCATTTCCGGATGTTGTTCACATCTCAAGAGACTGATGACGTCACAGGCTGTTTAAATGTGTTTGAGCATCAAAAAAAAAGTCCTTTATTCATCGGCCATTTTTATCGCCCGGCCGCGTTGGTGCCGGTAATTGCACATCTCCTGTTCAGCACCAAGCTAAAAAGTGGAATATCATTGCACTTCAAAACCTTGTCGTGATGTTAACGATGGTGTAGGTGTGCTTTCTCTTGTCTCATGCTATCTTTGTGGGTATTAACGTGCTATTCATTGAAAAATACATTTGCAGGCATGACATGGGCAAACAGCATCAAAATGTCGTCGATGCCTTGCAAGTATACGGTTTTGGGCAATTATATTAAACACCAACAGTAACATGCTGATGTTCAAATTAAGCAATATAAAGGTAATTTGAAACACGGCTAGGCTGTATCGAGCCAGACCAGCCTAGGTCCAAGAGTTGCCATGCTAACACAACATCCTCGGCCAGCTCTGCCTTTTCTCTCATAAGGGCAGGAGAGCACACGCACCAGCAGGTCGGCACATCTTCGGCGAACGAAAGCGCCTCCTTGACGAACAACCGAGCGACGGCGTCGAGGTGTCCGTAGCTGAACCCTCTCTGTTGACGGACGTAGTCCAGCATCGGCTTCAGGTAGCAGGGCCAGCCGTCGGCACGGAACGGCACCCGCCACAGGCGTTCGTGCAGCTCAGGCGCCAGCATGGCGGCAGTCAGGCGACGCATGCAGGCTGCGTCGTCCGGCGCGAAGGTGTCGACCACGTGCAAGTCAGGCGCGGCCAACTGTCGGAGGTCGGCAGGAGGGAAGTCGGGGTCAGGTCGAGTTGGAGGGGAGTGAGCGCATGAGGCCGGCTGAGGTCAGGCCTGGTCTGTCGATATGGAAATGGGGCGTGCAATTACGGGAGGGAGGGCTTCCAGAAGAGGCTGTGTAGCAAATTTATTATTGCTGGCGCAATGGTTAGACTAGTGTAGACGTTGCTCGTGCCAGTCTTCGTCGTTAGTCAGAGAAAGATAAATGTTGGCAGTCAAGAGGAAACTGAGGGAACATTCAGAGGGAACGGTTCATGGTCACGGATTCCGGAAATGTGATAGTTAACCAATGAGAAGCGAGTACGACATAGCAGGATGGTCGGCTAAGCCAATCACAAAGTAGGGACTGCTTGGCGATCCCAAAACTATATGATGCAACTGACCGCTGGTGAGGTACTGAAGGCCACTTTTTAAAGCAGCATCAAAGCGCAGTAAGGAAGACAGGCGTAGTACATGTTCCGATCGGACGAATGTCATGTGGAGAGAGTATTTTCACATAGATTTGAATGTTTTCTAGCTTTGCTTCGTCCTAGCCACTTTTGAGAAGTATAGATACGTGGTCTTACGACATCTAGAGACTTTTAGAATTCCTAAGATCTTTATTGCCGTGAAATATAAATTTTTTTACAGGCGGATATCCAATCCGCACGCTTTTTATCCACTGACCGTAATTATAATAGACACGAGCGGCTTCGATGTGTCGGGGCTTGCGTAGATCCAATGCTCGCACGTGTTGACACCGCTCTGGATCAGGAGCAGCAGACACCTTATCTGTAAGGAAAGCGGGGTCCATAATTAGGTGACAATGGTTCGCACGCCATCATCCGGAAGCTTTCTAGGTTGACGGCAAGTAAATGTTTTCGCAAGACCTATTGGCTTAGGGTGTTAGACACATCTTCGGTGAAGCCGAGACGAGAGCTGCGGCGAGGTGGACTAGCACCTTTTCGGGTGAGAGAAAAGTAGGTACAACATAAGCAGCACCGTTTCGAGAACACTGCATCAGGAGCACGGCGGTGTTACCCACAACGCTTGGCGAGTTGACCACCCTGAGAACCGTATCCACACCAGCGCCCTCATCATTTGCCTCGAGGCAGTATCGTTATCACCCTGACCCATGAAGGCGGGATATCGTCGTATTGATTCTCAACGACAGGAGCGAGGGAGATCCTCCAGGATTGGGGGCTTAAGCCATTTCGCTCCATTTCTTCCCATGCACCGCCGTAAGCATAGTTGCAGTCACATGCAGCCTGCCCCGGACAAGCGGGTCGTCACGAGAATGGTAGATGAAGTAAGAAAGAGCATAAGAGGGTCAGATGAGTTCTCGGAATCGGACGCGAATTATGATCGGATTGAAGGGAGTGTTTCGCACTGGAATATATTGAAACAAGCATTAGATATGATGAAATAATGCGACTTATAATTAACGTGAAACAGTGGAAAGGGATGCTCTTGACAACACAATTTTTTTTATTTAGCGCTATGCACTATGCGCTTCGATGCGTCATTGTTTGATTTCGTCACCGTGCGTTGCACAATACTATTTGGGAGCCAATTGACGATCATTTTATCTGAAAATCTTGCTCACGAACGCCAAATATGAACGACTTTACCAATTATGTTCTTCATGACCTTGCTCATGGGCTATGGAATTGACAGGGTTTTATTGCTGTTATTATGACAGCATGAATGCCAAGGTGCTCTTGAAATACTCTCGCGGAAAAGGTCTATCCGTCTTCGCCGACGTATAGCTCCGAAACTAGAGTGGTTTACATCTCAAAGGGGTCTTGGCTCTGAAATGTACCGAATGGTCACCAACATGGCCATTTCAGTTCAAAGCCTCATTGAAATGTGGAGTAGTCATTTCGGTTGGATTTTAATGCCTATTACGTGTTGTGGTGCATAAAACAGGAAGCTATACCTTTTTCCTAGTTCATAAGGACTTGAGATTTTTCATCCAATAACATAGAGTAGCGCTGTAACTGATGGTATGAATTCAAATAAACACCCAAAACTCACGGAAAGACTTGGAGAAAAGCCCTTGTCTCACGGATATATATTAAACTCGCGACGAAGCATCACGGGAAAGGTACCAAACACGAGCAGACAACGATATTTAGCTCAGCGAACACTTCCAGTCGGTGCTCTTATTCTCGGGAGATTGAAGGACTAGAAGTATGTGCTCTCGTACAAATGTTCAATGACGCAATCACACAGGATGTATTTAAGAGCAGGTTTACTTAAAAGAGATTGTACTGTCTAAAGTAGCCTTTTCCGCTTAAAAATACGTTGTTACTTATAAGTGAGGTTGTATTTAGTGAGCAATATGAGCTATTTATCATAGACCGTGAGATAGTTTGCTCGCTGCAATGTCTTCGAATGTACAACATTTTCTTGAAGCCAAGTTTCTTGAAGACGATGATATTCTTCTTCGCCTTGAGCGCTGCATACCCAATGGGGTGGAATGGACATGAATTACGTATCTATGGCGTCATGCATGCAGGGGCAGATCCAGGATTTCATCAAAGGGGGCCACGCAACATTGTGGGCCCCAAGGGTTTGGCCCCCCCCCAAAAAAAATATCCTTGCATTCCGGTCAGTACATTTTAAGAAAACGGTAATGCAGCATTCATATATATATATATATATATATATATATATATATATAGACCAATATGATAATCCACCCTATAGTGCGCAGTCCTATCAAGCTGTCCGTGCTACAGATGCATATGCATAGAGCTTATTCATGCTCTACATATCATATTAAATCCTGTAATTTCGAGGCTATGTATTTCGGAACAACATCAAAATCAGCCCGAGTTTGCTGCTAACAATCGTCAAACCAAGAACGGACTAGATTCCTGGCTTATTTACGGCTAGCCGGCTGGGCGATGTATCAGATGATGGTTGATGACTAATGCATATTTATATCTTTGTTGTGAAGTAAGACGAAATATCCTAGCATTCAAAATCGTGTTAAATCACAGCTCGGTCTCCGGCGTTGGCAGCTCTATCCAGCTTATAGAGGTCGTTGATGGTGTGGTTGCTTGAGTTTGGATTCGTGGCAACGGTTTTGAAAGCTGGGGACTGAAGCTCTCAGCCCACATCAGAGCCCAAATGTAAGACGGCTCATTTGTCGTCTCCTTTGCCACAGTACCCTTTTCCCTTTTCTTGACGTAGCACGAGCGTTGTAACAAATGCTTCGTTTGCGTAAATATTGCCTGCTTTGCCTTCCACTCTAACCATCCAACTTGCATCTTGGTCTACAAATGGCGTGACGGTATGTTAAGCCGGGGTTTAGTTTGAACTTCATATCAATACTTGAATCGCTCGTCAGGCCTCATTCTCTGGTCGCACCGCTGCTCTGTAGATAGCACATAGCCGCACCTTGGGCTGTGATAACATCACAGAATGCATTGTCGCAGAAATGTTTGATACGCGTGGACGTGCAATCTATGAAGCAACCTGAGTTCTTTCACGACCTATTTAAAACTCACGAAGTCAGTGAAGTCTTGCGGCTCAGGACTACTTACCTTAGCTGTGATTGGGCCATATGCTTTCAAACGGGCCAAAGATGGTCTATA
>NW_023596818.1:4411774-4416774 GCF_011947565.3 Pollicipes pollicipes
ACCTCTGAGGCATTCGCCGACCGCGGTCTCCTGGGGTGGGCTTTCTACAGGACATCTCTCGATAGACCCACCAGATTCGAAACGTTCATGTGGCAAACAGCATTACGTAGGAACCATTTCCGGATGTTGTTCACATGTCAAGAGACTGATGACGTCACAGGCTGTTTAAATGTGTTTGAGCATCAAAAAAAAAATTCTTTATTCATCGGCCATTTTTATCGCCCGGCCGCGTTGGTGCCGGTAATTGCACATCTCCTGTTCAGCACCAAGCTAAAAAGTGGAATATCATTGCACTTCAAAACCTTGTCGTGATGTTAACGATGGTGTAGGTGTGCTTTCTCTTGTCTCATGATATCTTTGTGGGTATTAACGTGCTATTCATTGAAAAATACATTTGCAGGCGTGACATGGGCTAACAACATTAAAATGTCGTCGATGCCTTGCAAGTATACGGTTTTGGGCAATTATATTAAACACCAACAGTAACATGCTGATGTTCAAATTAAGCAATATAAAGGTAATTTGAAACACGGCTAGGCTGTATCGAGCCAGACCAGCCTAGGTCCAAGAGTTGCCATGCTAACACAACATCCTCGGCCAGCTCTGCCTTTTCTCTCATAAGGGCAGGAGAGCACACGCACCAGCAGGTCGGCACATCTTCGGCGGACGAAAGCGCCTCCTTGACGAACAACCGAGCGACGGCGTCGAGGTGTCCGTAGCTGAACCCTCTCTGTTGACGGACGTAGTCCAGCATCGGCTTCAGGTAGCAGGGCCAGCCGTCGGCACGGAACGGCACCCTCCACAGGCGCTCGTGCAGCTCAGGCGCCAGCATGGCGGCAGTCAGGCGACGCATGCTGGCTGCGTCCTCCGGCGCGAAGGTGTCGACCACGTGCAAGTCAGGCATGGTCAACTGTCGGAGGTCGGCAGGAGGGAAGTCGGGGTCAGGTCGAGTTGGAGGAGAGTGAGCGCATGAGGCCGGCTGAGGTCAGGCCTGGTCTGTCGGTATGGAAATGGGGCGTGCAATTACGGGAGGGAGGGCTTCCAGAAGAGACTGTGTAGCAAATTTATTATTGCTGGCGCAATGGTTAGACTAGTGTAGACGTTGCTCGTGCCAGTCTTCGTCGTTAGTCAGAGAAAGATAAATGTTGGCAGTCAAGAGGAAACTGAGGGAACATTCAGAGGGAACGGTTCATGGTCACGGATTCCGGAAATGTGATAGTTAACCAATGAGAAGCGAGTACGACATAGCAGAATCGTCGGCTAAGCCAATCACAAAGAAGGGATTGCTTGGCGATCCCAAAACTATCTGATGCAACTGACCGCTGGTGAGGTACTGAAGGCCACTTTTTAAAGCAGCATCAAAGCGCAGTAAGGAAGACAGGCATAGTACATGTTCCGATGGGACGAATGTCATGTGGAGAGAGTATTTTCACATAGATATGAATGTTTTCTAGCTTTGCTTCGTCCTAGCCACTTTTGAGAAGTATAGATACGTGGTCTTACGACATCTAGAGACTTTTAGAATTCCTAAGATTTTTATTGCCGTGAAATATAAATTTTTTTACAGGCGGATATCCAATCCGCACGCTTTTTATCCACTGACCGTAATTATAATAGACACGAGCGGCTTCGATGTGTCGGGGCTTGCGTAGATCCAATGCTCGCACGTGTTGACACCGCTCTGGATCAGGAGCAGCAGACACCTTATCTGTAAGGAAAGCGGGGTCCATAATTAGGTGACAATGGTTCGCACGCCATCATCCGGAAGCTTTCTAGGTTGACGGCAAGTAAATGTTTTCGCAAGACCTATTGGCTTAGGGTGTTAGACACATCTTTGGTGAAGCCGAGACGAGAGCTGCGGCGAGGTGGACTAGCACCTTTTCGGGTGAGAGAAAAGTAGGTACAACATAAGCAGCACCGTTTCGAGAACACTGCATCAGGAGCACGGCGGTGTTACCCACAACGCTTGGCGAGTTGACCACCCTGAGAACCGTATCCACACCAGCGCCCTCATCATTTGCCTCGAGGCAGTATCGTTATCACCCTGACCCATGAAGGCGGGATATCGTCGTATTGATTCTCAACGACAGGAGCGAGGGAGATTCTCCAGGATTGGGGGCTTCAGCCATTTCGCTCTATTTCTTTCCATGCACCGTCGTAAGCATAGTTGCAGTCACATGCAGCCTGCCCCAGACAAGCGGGTCATCACGAGAATGGTAGATGAAGTAAGAAAGAGCATAAAATGGTCAGATGAGTTCTCGGAATCGGACGCGAATTATGATCGGATTGAAGGGAGTGTTTCGCACTGGAATATATTGAAACAAGCATTAGATATGATGAAATAATGCGACTTATAATTAACGTGAAACAGTGGAAAGGGATGCTCTTGACAACACAATTTTTTTTATTTAGCGCTATGCACTATGCGCTTCGATGCGTCATTGTTTGATTTCGTCACCGTGCGTTGCACAATACTATTTGGGAGCCAATTGACGATCATTTTATCTGAAAATCTTGCTCACGAACGCCAAATATGAACGACTTTACCAATTATGTTTTTCATGACCTTGCTCATGGGCTATGGAATTGACAGGGTTTTATTGCTGTTATTATGACAGCATGAATGCCAAGGTGCTCTTGAAATACTCTCGCGGAAAAGGTCTATCCGTCTTCGCCGACGTATAGCTCCGAAACTAGAGTGGTTTACATCTCAAAGGGGTCTTGGCTCTGAAATGTACCGAATGGTCACCAACATGGCCATTTCAGTTCAAAGCCTCATTGAAATGTGGAGTAGTCATTTCGGTTGGATTTTAATGCCTATTACGTGTTGTGGTGCATAAAACAGGAAGCTATACCTTTTTCCTAGTTCATAAGGACTTGAGATTTTTCATCCAATAACATAGAGTAGCGCTGTAACTGATGGTATGAATTCAAATAAACACCCAAAACTCACGGAAAGACTTGGAGAAAAGCCCTTGTCTCACGGATATATATTAAACTCGCGACGAAGCATCACGGGAAAGGTACCAAACACGAGCAGACAACGATATTTAGCTCAGCGAACACTTCCAGTCGGTGCTCTTATTTCTCGGGAGATTGAAGGACTAGAAGTATGTGCTCTCGTACAAATGTTCAATGACGCAATCACACAGGATGTATTTAAGAGCAGGTTTACTTAAAAGAGATTGTACTGTCTAAAGTAGCCTTTTCCGCTTAAAATACGTTGTTACTTATAAGTGAGGTTGTATTTAGTGAGCAATATGAGCTATTTATCATAGACCGTGAGATAGTTTGCTCGCTGCAATGTCTTCGAATGTACAACATTTTCTTGAAGCCAAGTTTCTTGAAGACGATGATATTCTTCTTCGCCTTGAGCGCTGCATACCCAATGGGGTGGAATGGACATGAATTACGTATCTATGGCGTCATGCATGCAGGGGCAGATCCAGGATTTCATCAAAGGGGGCCACGCAACATTGTGGGCCCCAAGGGTTTGGCCCCCCCCCAAAAAAAAATATCCTTGCATTCCGGTCAGTACATTTTAAGAAAACGGTAAGCAGCATTCATATATATATATATATATATATATATATATATATATATATATATATAGACCAATATGATAATCCACCCTATAGTGCGCAGTCCTATCAAGCTGTCCGTGCTACAGATGCATATGCATAGAGCTTATTCATGCTCTACATATCATATTAAATCCTGTAATTTCGAGGCTATGTATTTCGGAACAACATCAAAATCAGCCCGAGTTTGCTGCTAACAATCGTCAAACCAAGAACGGACTAGATTCCTGGCTTATTTACGGCTAGCCGGCTGGGCGATGTTATCAGATGATGGTTGATGACTAATGCATATTTATATCTTTGTTGTGAAGTAAGACGAAATATCCTAGCATTCAAAATCGTGTTAAATCACAGCTCGGTCTCCGGCGTTGGCAGCTCTATCCAGCTTATAGAGATCGTTGATGGTGTGGTTGCTTGAGCTTGGGCCGTGGCAATGGTTTTGAAAGCTGGGGACTGAAGCTCTCAGCTCACATCAGAGCCCAAATGTAAGACGGCTCATTTGTCGTCTCTTTTGCCACAGTACCCTTTTCCCTTTTCTTGACGTAGCACGAGGGTTGTAACAAATGCTTCGTTTGCGTAAATATTGCCTGCGTTACCTTCCACTCTAACCATCCAACTTGCATCTTGGTCTACAAATGGCGTGACGGTATGTTAAGCCGGGGATTAGTTTGAACTTCATATCAATACTTGAATCGCTCGTCAGGCCTCATTCTCTGGTCGCACCGCTGCTCCGCAGATAGCACGTAGCCGCACCTTGGGCTGTGATAACATCACAGAATGCTTTGTCGCAGAAATGTTTGATACGCGTGGACGTGCAATCTATGAAGCAGCCTGAATTCTTTCACGACCCATTTAAAACCCACGAAGTCAGTGAAGTCTTGCGGCTCAGGACTACTTACCTTAGCTGTGATTGGGCCATATGCTTTCAAACGGGCCACAAGATGGTCTATATCCGCTTCGTTCACCAGCTGTACGTCCTGTTTGTTCATGGTCGAACCGAGCATGAGCCCTCACCACTCCTGGTGCGCTGAAAAAGCAAACTGACAGCCTCCTCGTGGGCGTCCCAGACCCATGGTGACAAGAGGCCCTGCTCCGATCCGATAGTGGCAACACTTGGTCTTAGAACTCTCCCTCTCAAGGCCGTTCTCGGCTGCAGGCGACGGCGGACCGTCCTGGGACGCCGCCTGTGCCAAGGTCGGGATGTGCAACGACCACAGAGCATCGCTTTGTCTGGAGGTTCCTGGCTTCACTTCCTTTCCATCATTGCTCTTGTTTGTTACTTCATGACCTACGGCGCTTATTACCGCGATATGGCGTGGCGCGCGGCAATTCTATTTACCGCAGGCCACATGCTGCGTTTTCCAATGTGCGAGTGCGGTTCTTGGTTGTCACGTTTAGACTTAGCGCACGCTTCCAGAA
>NW_023596818.1:4419274-4423834 GCF_011947565.3 Pollicipes pollicipes
CTGCGGGTCCTGTAGCAGCGGCACCCCGTCCAGCTGGGAGGTGCACTGCAGCAGATGCTTGAAGTGGCGCGTGTCGCTGGACAGTTGTACACACGCCGTGGTGCCCGTTCCCTTTCCCGTACCAGCGCCGAACAGCTGCCGGCCGTGCCAGCGGCAGGGGGAGCATTGCGGTACATACGCCGTTTTGCATCGCAGGCGGCAGCTACCAACAACTATTTCATATTCAACGTATGCTTGGCAAACCCTGCTCCCAGCTCAACACGCTGGGCCTCGGCAGTTGATCGAACTAGCATGCACATTCTTTAACATAGGATTACGAGTCCATGCTGCCCTGAGGTGACTAGCTACTCGATATTAAGGTAGCACTCACCTGTTGGCTTAGCTCGTCAACTGTAAACGGGAGCTCAATGTTTGTGTCACGTTTCTACGACGAATTCACGAACGCGATGCGTTGTGAAATCGAGAACGTGTGACAACTGCGGCAGGCCTCACTCGGTGTTCCGAAGAACCGTTCTCGTGGCAAGAAGGGACATTTTAGGACGTGCACGCTCAGACGCCTGGGGATTAGAGGATGAAAGCGCCGCTCTCTGCATTTGTGGTATAAGGAACGCTCACTTAGCTGTCATAGAATGTGCGGGATTTGACCATGAACTTTGAGGCCAGTCCCGTGACATGTCTTCCATCTTAATCTACCCAAGACGGCAGTCCTTGTGGAAGGTGCACCGGTCACCTGCACGCCATCCCTCCCGACTGCAGTCCTGGTGGGAGGTGCACCGGTCCCCTGAGTGTCACTCTCCCGACTGATGGGAGGTGTACCACAGCCAACATAGGCAACATTTAACATCGCCAACCCATGTTCGTCGCGACCCATTCAACCTTCATTTAGAATCGAGCAGTCAAAAAGTACATAGCGCAGTTTTGAACATGCACACTCGCAAGTCTCTGAAACAAACTAGAAACGGTGACCGACGATGCAGCTTCGTGGGCACGCGGTGGCGGCCCTGAGCCTGACGCTTGGCGCCGTCTAACGGGCGGACGGAAAGGTTGACTTGTCTAAAAGGAGTACTACCGCACGCTTCAGGATATCAGTTGGTACGTTTAGAACGTACTCCTTTCATGTGATTTACTTGTACGATTGTTTTAGTGAAAACAGGAACGAATGGACATTTACTATGCCGCGAACTGGTGCTGGGGCTTGGCGGTGGAACTGGAATAGTAATGGCGTAATGAATTTTGTTTATTTGTATATTTAGGGCATAAGCATCCCACAGGCAAAAGCCCAATGGCGGAAGCAGTCCAGTTCTAAGGACAGGAGATATGCGATGCACACACGAACAAAAAACCTAACCAAACACACACACACCTACACATCGCACACAGCCGCACATGAAGTCATCAAGAGAATATGTCACGTGTGCTGGCGAACCTAAACAAATCAGATCGGAATGATCTCGTTTGATGAAAGAAGTCAGTTGAGGGAGAATGGCGCAAACATTGACTGCAGACAGCCGGTAGTCGTGCGACAAATCTATTTTTAACAGTGCTGACCCTAGCAAATGGCTCATGGAAAAGGCCGATATGCCGAGAACGCCGGGACGGGTGTAACCAGACTGAACAGTGATGTAAGGTGAGTGCAGTCAAGCCTCTGATGATACACGTTGCATAGGATGTGAATGGCGTGAAGGCGACGCTTCAGAACTGTCTAAATGGGTGGGCTCATCCTGCTTCCAATCGAATAATGCAGACAGGGATGTGCAGACAGGGATGTACCCTGAGAGTGGGTGGGGGAAGGCATGGGACCATGCCACCCAACCATTGGGCCACCCATGAACCACCCCCTTGGACCACCCCAAAACTTCATTTTGAAACCCTATAGGCCTTGTTTCCAAGAGGCACTAAATTCCAGAGACACTGCAAAGGGACCCAAATCTTCATTTTCGGAATGCACCAAATTTCAAGGCGTCACTATATGCATGCCTTGCCCGTTTTTGCAAAATAATGGATCGGCCTCGTTCGCAAAAGAGCACTAAAAGATTTCCAATACCATAACCTTCATTTTCAAGACCCGCTGAATTCCAGAGGGTGCCACAAAGGGCCGCAAACATTCATTCACAAAAGGCATAAGAATGTTGTGCGTCCCACCCTGCACGAAGTCCTGGAACAGTTTTCAAAGCAAGGTGCACCTAAACCTTTATTTCCAGGCTCCATAAACTTTACGTTCAAGTGAGGCTTCGATGTACTTCACCGCAACGAAATTCTTGATCCATCCGTTTTTCGACGTTCAGCGAAAGTGGAATGAACATTTTTCTTTTACTTCAGGAAGTCATTAGCTTTATTTTTCAGAGACGCCCCATTCCAGGGGTTACCTAAAAGGGATCCCAAAAGCTTGTCATTAATAGTCAGCAATGTCGGGCATCATAGCCTTTATTTAAGCAGGTACAAAATCCAAACGGGCCATTCCAAGGACCATATTATCTTCATTGTCCAAGTGCATCAAAATGAAGAGCTCCACAACTTCCCGTCCCGTCGGGACCTTCCATCAAAGAGGTACCCAATAACATGATTTCGGGCATTACGACCCATATTTTGAAATGTCCTTGAAGTTAGCTATTTATTCAGCGATTTATTCAGCGACGAGTTACGATCTCTCTCAAAAAAGGTCGTAGGGTCAAATGTGACATGAGAACACCAAAAATGATCCTTATTTTGCAGGCTCAGGTGACCTTCAAGGTCAAAAGCTAGGTCAAAGGACGGGGACCCCGATATTATCCAAAAATTACCGGCCGATTTTCAACTTGCAAATGTCAGAATATTCACCACAGAAAGAAGTAGCGTCCGTAAAAAAGTCCTGAGCTCTCAAGTTCATCGTTCAAGGTCAAATGCGAACTCAAAGGACGGGAATTCGATATCATCTAAAAATTACCGGCTGGCTTTCAACTTACAAACGTCCGAATATTCATCACAGAGAAACTAGCGTCTCTTAAAAAGTACTGACCGCTCAAGGCCATCCTTCAAGGTCAAACGCGGACTCAACGGATGAGAACTCTATATCATCCAAAAATTACTGGCCGTTTTAAAAACTGTCAGCATCAAACCATTCATAGGCGCGAGAGCTAGGCGCCTGCCAAAAAACCCTGACGCCTCAAGGTCATCCTTCAAGATCAAACGCGGGCTCAAAGGACGGGGAATTCGATGTCACCCAAAAATTACCAGCCGATTTTGCAACTTGCAGATGTTCAAATATTTGCCACTGAAAGAAGTGGCGTCCGTAGCAAACCCCTTACCTTTCAGGGCTACCCTTCAAGGTCAAACACGGACTTAAAGGACGGGGAACTCCATATCACTCAAAAATTTCCGGTTGATTTGAAAACTATAAGCATCAAAATAATCACAAACGCAAAAGCGTCTGTCATATATTCACAAGCGTCCGTCAAAAAGCCCTGACACGTTAAGGCCACCCTTCAAGGTCAAACGCGGGCTCAACTACGGGGAACTCGATATCACCCAAAAGTTCCCGGTTGATTTTCAACTTGTAGATGTCAGGATCTTCACCACAGAAAGAACTGTCGTCCGTCGAAAAGTCCTGACATGTTAATGTCATCCTTCAAGGTCAAACGCGGACTCAAAGGAAAGCGGACTCGATATCACCCAAAACTACAGGCCGATTTGAAAAATATAGGCATCAAAATATTCACAAATACAAGAGCTGGCGTCCGTCCAAAGTCCTGAAACATCAAAGTCACCCTTCAAGGTCAAAAAACGGGCTCAAAAGACCGGGAACTCGATAGCACCCAAAAATACTGGCCGATTTTCAACTTGCAACCATCAGAGTATTCACCACAGAAAGAACTAGCACCCGTCAAAAGTCCCGACTTTTTATGGTCACCCTTCAAGGTTATTATTTTAGCATTCTTTTAAGGTTAATATTTAGGGTGAATATTTTGATGCTTGCAAGTTTAAATCGGCCGGTAATTTTGGGGTGATATGGAGTTTCCCGTCCTTTGAGCCCTCGTTTGACCTTGAATAATGACCTTGAGAAAATTTGTCTTGAGAGATTAGGACCTATTCATGGGCGCTAGTTCTCTCTGTGGTGAATATTCTGACAGCGGCAGGTTCAAAATCGGCTTGTAATTTTTGGGTGATATTGAGTTTCTCGTCCTTCGAGCCCGCTTCTGACCATGAAGAATGACCTCGAGAGTTCAGGACTTTCTGACGGCCGGTAATTTTTGGATGATTTGGAGTTCCTCGGCCTTTACGTCTGCGTTTGGCCTTGAAGGGTGACAATGAGAAATCAGGGCTTTTTCACGTACGCTAATTCTCTCTATGACGAATATTCTGATAGCTGCAGGTTTAAAATCGGCCGGTAATTTTTGGATGATGTCGTGTTTCCCGTTCTTTGAGTCTGCGTTTGACCTTGAAGCGTGAACTTGAGAGGTCAGGACTTTGTCACGGACGCCATTTCTTTCCTCGGTGAATTTTCTGTTTTCAAGTTGAAAATTGGCCGGTAATTTTTGAACGACATTGATTTTCCCGCCCTTTGAGCCCGTGTTTGACCTTGAA
>NW_023596818.1:4424967-4440803 GCF_011947565.3 Pollicipes pollicipes
TCGGACCCCGGCACACATGACGCCGGCGCCGAGCCGCCACGGCCGGCCGAGGACGATGATCTGCTCTCGCGCACCCTCTGCCGGCTGCACGTGGCGCCGCCGGTGGCGGCAGCTGGTCGCACCGTCTGCCCGTGCGGCGGTCGCTGCCGCTCGCCAGGCGCGCTGGCCGGCTGTCGGCGGCGGCGGCTCGTGCTGCGTCCTGCACGGCTCAAGCCGGCGCGCCGGCCGCTGCTGCGCGAGTCCAGGCTGCTGCGGCCCGCCGTCGCCGCTGCCGCCGCCGGTGCCGCAGCCGCTGCTGCCGCCTCCGCCGCCACCGTCGATGCGGACGCCCGGCCGGTGTTCGGCGCCGCTGCGCCCGCACGCTGCTCCGAGTTCGCGCAGCTGACGGCTGAGGAGCGGCCCACCGCCGGCTCGGGCGCCGGCGCCGCGCCGTTCGTCGGCAGCGGCGCGCCGGTCTTCGCGCCGACCGCCGCCGCGCCGCCGCCGGCCGAGGAGACGTCGGGCGGCGCGCCGAGCACGGCCTGCTCGCTGCAGCACCGCCAGCGCCGCCCGGCCAGCGCCGACGAGCTGGCCGGCCTCGTGGCGCAGGTCAGCATCATGTCCAGCATGGCGGAGATGATGTACACGTGACCGGGGCCGACCCGCCGACCGCCCGTTCGACGACAAATCACCGCCGCGTGTGCCGTGGCCAACGTCGAGGTCGAACGAACGCCGCCCGCGAGGCGCGAGCGGCCACGGTCTTGTGTGGGGGAGCGCGTTTGGGTCGCGGCTCCAGGGCCAAATCTCCAGGCTGTTTCTAACCCAAAGAGGCGTGAAGTGGTGACGGCGCGCGTGCTTGTTTGGCGCGGCACGGCGCTGGAGAGGCGTGTGGAGTTCTAACCCTGCAGTGCAAAGTAGTCCTCGTGGTGACATGAGGTCATGAATGTCATTCACGTCGATGATCGGGAGTGGGTCGGAGAACCGCCCGCGTAAGTTAACCTGTCGCCTTAGAATGTAATGGAATGACAATATACTGAATTGGCTTGTTTCCTGATCTGTCGTCTGAGGTGGGCCGCACGGCCAACGTTGTAGCACTGCCCGTGCTGGTATGGACCATCTTGCAGTACTGCTGATGCAGCGTGTTCACAACGGGCTAGTTGAATGATTCCCAAAACGTGGGATGTCTTGGCTGTTACCGGAGCTAATGTTTGTCCGTGTGGGGCAGACGGTGTGACAGCAAGCAAGCTTCTTCTTCCATTCTTCCATCAAGCTGTGGCAAGTACTTAATATGTACGAATAACACGGCTAGGGCACATATTTGGTGTCATGCCGCGCTGCCCTGTTAATGGTAGTTTGTTTCACCCTGTTTCACAGTCCTCCGCTGTCACTGCGCTTCCTCCCGATCCCTTGTCACTTGCACTCTTCCTACGCTTCTTGGATTTGTCCGTCTTTGATCGGGATTTCTTTGACTTATTCCCCTCTTTGCCGCTTTCCTCTTTATTTTTCGCCTTATCCCCTTCCTTGGGTACCCTCATGCCCAGCTTTCGTTTAAGTAGACCTACCAGCGTGTCCTTCTTTCCACGGGACGACCTAGAACTGCGCGACGAGGACGAGCCTGACTTTGACCTTGACCTCGAGCGTGACCTCGACCCAGACTTGGAGCCGGAGCTGGACCGTGATCCGTGCTTGCCCCTGCGGCGGCGGCGGTGCCTGCCGCGCCCCCTGCGCCGCTCGCGCCGCCGGCGGTTCCGCTGGGTCCGGTACACCACGCCCTTGATAAGCAGCACCAAGAAGACGCCGATGCCGTTGGCAATGATGGTGGAGCCGATGAAGAGCTCCCAGCGCCGCTCGGTGTGCATGCTGACGTCGCCATCTTTGGCCGGTGCGGCCCGCTTCTGTAGCCGCGCGCCGCCCGGTCGCTCCTGGCCGCCCCGAAGTGACCGCGGCGCGCCCTCCGTATCCGAGACGTCAGCCCGGCCGGATCGATTCGCGCTCCGGTCGGCAGGTGGCCTCCCTGAAGCCGCCCCGGACGCGCGCTGGAGTGGGGCCTTCAGCGTCGTGGCGGCTTGGGAAGCGTCAGTGGCTGCTGACAGCGCAGTCCCTGGCGTGCTCTGACCTCGACCAGGGGCGTCGCTGGCGTGTGCTTGGCCGGTGTCGTCAGCGGCGCGTCCTGTGTCGATGGTTTGTGATTTCCCCGAGTCGTCCGCACCGCTTCGGGCTCCCGACCGTCGGCTTGTCCGGGCGGTCGGCGAGCGGTGCACGCCATGACCTGCTCCGTCTGCCCCCCTGGCCCCTGCGGCAGCGAAGCCGCTCCTGCCCCCGGCTCCGGGTGGGTGAGCCGCTCCGCCCTGGCGATTCGGCGTCTTGGACCCGGTCGCTGCGCCGGTCGCCAGGCCGTCCTCCCGCGCCTTGTTCGGGGTGACCGCCGGGTCCAGTCTGCTTCGCCTGGGCACCGCCGTCGGCAGGGACTCGGGGTGCGAGCGACGACCGCCGGCGGGCAACTGGGCGTCAGCTGACGCCAAATGTGGGTACGGTAGCGCCAGGATTCGAAGCAGAGCAAGGCCGAGCAGTGGCATCACCGGCGTCATGACGGCTGGCTCACGAGATGTTGGTATGTGCCATGGTGGTGTTGGCTCAATCGGACTCCTTTGGTCTCGCGGTCCGGGAGAGTGGAAACCTTACCTCGTCGTGGGTGATCTAGGGCCGGATTGTTCTGCTGTTCGGTGGTCTAGGTGTTTTCTGGTGGTCGGATTCTTATTGGACTCTTTCGCTACCACTGTTTGATGAACCGCATAATCGACGGGTAACCCAGGCAATAAAGCAGGAAGGATGAGGAGCGACGCGGCGTGCATTAAAGGCCAATGATAGGCTGCAGAACAATACGCTCCCACTTAAAGGGATGCAACCCATGCAGCTCAAGCAAATCATCAGTCGCTCCTGGTTTTCGTGATTTTCATTCCGATTTTTTATCGTGGAAAATGTCATAACGTGGCATGCCGTTTATCGCCTCCTGCGACATACTATCATTTGAGTGATTCGATGCGATTCAAATTTCACTCCGCGAAGTTCGCATTCGACTATAAGTGGTGCGGCCACGGTCTCGCAAATCAAAAGAATTTGCGATGACCGGCCATGCCTTGGATTTGTGCTCAGTACATACCTTAGGCATGAGCCGCAATATTTATGGTTGTTGGCGTTTATCCCTGGAGGGAGAAACGGTGGAAATAGGACAGGGGGAATGACTTCCTCATGTGTCAATTAATCTAGATTATTTCAGAAATTCCGTACCAGACGTGCTGGGTTGTAAGCTAGTCGCATTAGGCATTTGGTGTATGGTGAACGCATGTCTAGAATGCCCCAGGCTAATTGTTTCCGCGTAATCTCATTTGTTGGTAAACAAACATGCCACGCGAAAACGGAGTTCTCGGATTTTGTGCGAAACGGCTGCTCCATGCGATTCTTGCTTGCGTTCTTGGGGGCAGATGCATGCAAGTTTTGTTTGAAGCCATGCATTGTGATCTTCTGAACCCTGCTGCACGACACACGATCCTCCTCCTCCTCCCGATGGGCGCTGCATGACCACTTGCCGTCGACTCACCCTAAAAGTCCAAATCATCATCATTCATCAAAGGCATCCCGCAGCACTCGTATTTTTATTTTTACTTTACGGTTTTTGATCAAGCTTCGGGCTATGTTCGACTATGGAAAACTTCTGAAATGAAGACGGCTCTAGCACATAAATGCGTGCACCTTCTGACACTGTGACCCTCATGCCTTAAACTGCCCATTCTCCATTCAGTGCCTCCAGCTGCTTAGCCAGGTCCAGTACCATCCAAGCCGCCATGGTGGATTCATTTCAAGATATCGCTTCCACGTAGTCCTGGACGTGAACAACATTTCACTAATGCTGTTTTCCTTCGCCCCGACATTGGGCCCTAGCTTTTCACACTCCTACCGACGTTCGCCGTGAACTGTCTTCGGCAGGCGAGCCGGAAGTCAGTCACCAGCGCACATTTATTTCCTTTTCGAATGCACCCATGTACTGGTATCTTAGGAACGGTGTTATCGTGACCGCAGCGTTTATTGCACTTTGCACGTAATTCGTTGGCGACCTGCCACACCGCACTCAAGATCCGTACCACATAGAAACTGGCGCAACCTTGGTCGAAATCGAGCGACCTTAGACCGCCCCCCCCCCCCCCCACACACACACACTGCGAAGATAAGCGCGCACAGGGGCCCCCAGTTGACAGTTACAATGCAGGAGCTTGAGACGTTAGCTGCTTGCTTCAAAACTAAAATTGCACTGGACATATGCATGATATGCATACGTATATCATCGGTGGTGTGGCACGGAGAGCGACCACGTGCGTCATAAAGGAGGAACTCGCAACAGCACTGCCTTAAACGACGCACAAATTACACGTCCGTTGCATCAATGACACGTAGTGAACTGATAACAATTGTTCCACATTCACCCAGACTATGCACACATCACTCGTATGTCATCACATCACACCAGACATGTCATCACTCATAGTCCCAATTTCAACGCAAGAAAGCAGCCGAGCTCAGCTGAACCTGTCCCTGTCTAGTTACAGTTTGTCCCACCAGGCGTCGTCAGTGAGCACATTGTTGGCTGAAATCTGAGTGTCTTCGTAGAAGAGTGTTGGCTGGGGTTTGGTGAGGTCTTTCGGCTTGGATGATGCGGGGCTGCTGTGGGTTGGACTCGGACCCTGGTAGCTGTCCTGGGGAGGCTGATATGGCTGGGGAGAAGAAGCGGGTGGCTGGTTGATATTCTGAGGTGGTTGGTAAGATTGGGAGGTGGTTGCAGGTGGTTGGTAGCTGTTTTGGGGTGGCTGGTTAGACTGTGGTGCCGGAGCAGGGGGCTGGTAGCTGTTTTGGGGTGGCTGGCTAGGCTGGGGTGCGGGAGCAGGGGGCTGGTAGCTGTTTTTGGGTGGCTGGTAAGATTGGGAGGTGGTTGCAGGTGGTTGGTAGCTGTTTGGGGGTGGTTGCTCAGACTGAGGTGCTGGAGCAGGGGGCTGGTAGCTGTTTTGTGGTGGCTGGTAGGATTGGGATGTGGTTGCAGGTGGTTGGTAGCTATTTTGTGGTGGCTGGTAAGATTGGGAGGTGGTTGCAGGTGGCTGGTAACTGTTTTGGGGTGGCTGGTAGGATTGGGATGTGGTTGCAGGAGGTTGGTAGCTGTTTTGGGGCGGCTGGCTGGACTGAGATGTGGGTGCAGGGAGGCTCATAATTGTCCTTAGGTGGCTGATACGTTTGAGCGGTGGTGGGTGGCTGGTAACTGTTCTGAGGAGGCTGGGAAGGTTCCGCCGCAGTGGGTGGCTGGTAGCTGTCCTGGGGAGGTTGGTAAGATGGGGCACTAGTAGCCGGTGGTTGATAGCTGGGAGCGCTCGTTGAGGGTGCTGTATAGGATGGCTGAGGGGGATTGTTATTCGCTTTGGTCGGTAAGGCACCCTTTGAGAACTCTTTGTCGTTAGGTTTCAGATTTATTTTGAAGGATTCAAAGTCAGGGAATGGTGGGAAAGTAAAGCCATCAAAGCCGGAGAACCCGGAGTATGAGTTGGTCTGCGAAGACCCTTTGTTCTCTTCTGCGGGCTCTGGGTTCTTGTAACCCGTCTCGGGCTGCTTGTAAGTGGTGTCCGGCCCTTTTTTGCTCGTTTCTGGTGCTTTGTATGCTTCCTCGGGCTTCTTATAGCTAACTTCCGGTTTCTTGTATGTTACTTCCGGCTCTTTGTAGCTGGTTTTCTGGCTCCTTATAGCTTATTTCTGGTTCTTTATAGCTCGTTTCTGGTTGCTTGTAGCTGGTTTCTGGCTCCTTATAACTTGTTTCCGGTTCTTTATAGCTTGTTTCTGGCTGTTTATAGTTCAACTCCGGCTCCTTGTAGCTCGTTTCCGGCTCCTTGTAGCTCGTCTCCGGCTCCTTATAGCTCGTCTCAGGCTCCTTATAGCTAGTCTCTGGCTCTTTGTAGCTCGTCTCGGGTTCCTTGTAACTCGTCTCCGGCTCCTCGTAGCTGATCTCCGGCTCCTTGTAGCTCGTCTCCGGCTCCTTGTAGCTCGTCTCCGGCTCCTTGTAGCTCGTCTCCGGCTCCTTGTAGCTCGTCTCCGGCTCCTTGTAGCTCGTCTCCGGCTCCACATAGCTCGTCTCCGGCTGCTTGTATGTGTTCTGCCCGTGGTTTTGCGCCTGGACCGCGGACGTGAAGAGGAGGAAATGGCCGTGCGGCCTCGGGCCGTGGGGCCGCTTGTGCGGCCGGTGCGGCCTGCGGTGCCGCTGCGGCCTGCGCCGTCCCTTGCCGCGCTGGCGCGCCGGCGCCGCCAGCACCGCCTCCGCCAGCACCAGCACCGCCAGCACCAGCAGCAGCCATCTCTGTCGGCAGACAGGGACGCGGTCAGCGGCGGTGGCCGCTGAAGCCGCGCGGCGAGACACGGGCGAGGGGATTGCGCTGGTGCTAAAGGCAACGGTCCATCTCACAGCAAGCCGCCAGTCGCACGGATCTAGTCTAACTCATTTATGGTATTCGTTTGTCATGGAACGCATAGCATTAAAGATGCTGCATTGGTCCAGGGAAGTAGCCAATCATGCTTGCAAGCATACTAAAGCAGGGGTGGCGCTATGATCGGATTGACATGACAGTGACAAAGGGCTGAGCGACAACTTGTTGACATGTTGACATGATTACTGGTGACATTACGCACAGCACTTAAGACGTGTGAAAGAAATCTGTTAACGCTAGAACATCAACTGATTTGTTGCATGTCGATAGTTTGTGTGTTATGTAATGATAGCAAAGCTTGAATGCCACTGTCCGCAGGCAACCAGGTACAAAACAGCTGCACTAATGCTTGAACTCATCGAACAGAAATCGCATTCATGCAAGGTGCATTTGGCTTGCTCGGAATCTGGCTCCGAGTCATTGAGCTGGGGCATGAGAGTCAAACGACACAGTATAAAACGTAAACAAGTGTAGTCAAACAGGTCGATAATACGAGGAGAAGTCAGTGTTCCACACCGGGGTCAAACGCGGATGTCCAGCGGCGCGTCGCACCACGCCTAGCCTCGTCGTCGAGAGCTCATAAACCCGGTCGAGTGAGACCGGACCAATGACCCGTGGCTGTGCTCGTCACGGCTCGCTGCCGCCGCCAGTCGAAGAGAACAACGGGGCCGGGGTGAGAGCTTGTCAGGCCGCTGCCCCGTGCCACGGTATGGGCTCGGCTCCAGCGTCGTGGTGTCCGGAATACAGATCGGTCATCGACCAGGGTGACAGTCTACGGACAGTCAAGCGTGTCGAATGACTTACAGCGGGCGCTGGATGGGTTCCCGTGGGCTGTCGAAGCCTCGCTTTAACCTAGTTTTTGTTCGACATTCTGCGGTGAGTGGGAGCAATGTGAAGCAGTGCGCTCGAGCTCACGTGTGCTTCGTGATGTTCAGATGCGCCCACGCCAGACGGCCCTTTATGAGAAGCTGTAAGTCAAGTTTGAGATGGAACGCGCATGATTATAAATTTCAGGCAATACAAGTTGTGGAAGAAATTTCCTTAACAGCCGAGGACCTGCAGCTTTGTATGTTAAGCCCTGCAACATGAAATCCCACAGTGAGCTTTGGCTCATTTGAAAAAGCAAAACAAATTTTCTCACTAAACAACACCCTGAAACAGGAAAGCGCACTCAGGCATTGGAATGTCCTTTTGTGCCCATAACAACGCATCTTATTCGCGGTATTTATCGAATGAGACAGCAGCTTATCGCGAATTACGACTGCGGGAGATGAGAATTAACCATGCTAAAGCATAGTTTGGGGCGTGGTCTTTTTCGTGATGTACGTAAAGTTTGTATCGCGTCAACAATGTCTGCTGTGTTGCAGTTTATCCGTACCTTGACTGTCACTGTGAAAGGTCAGTAAACATAACATGGAGCAGAGAGGCAGCATGCCGATGCTTGTCCCCACGTGGTATGTGAAACCGAGCAGAAGAGACTTTGTAAGATCCTGGATGTGATGCGCTGGCACGTTCACCTTACAGTATGCATATCAACGCAGTCTGGATTCGCATTTTCACCTGTTCAGTAGGTTCCAAATGTCTCTGAAGGGGTGGAAGTTCACTCGTCGATTATCATTCGCAGTGAATACCAGTGTCGAACACGTCTAGATATTGTCCGACAATGCTTTACGATGGTGTCGCTCCATGGGAAGAGTGTATCAAGTAGAGGAAAGTGCATGCATCATTAATACCAAGATTTAAAATCGACATCCGTTTCATTTCAGAATAATTCATCTCTTTAGAAAGCAAATGTTTCACAGCCATACTTTTGATGAGGTCACTACCCTATATACAGCTTTAAAAAAATGTTTAGGCTCTATGTTCCCTTAGCGCCAGAACCAGATTAAGACTGTACCTTTTTCCTGATGGTATGGAAAACAAAGAGCGTGAATGGTCCGTAACTGAAAAGCAGAACCCAATGCTCGATGAAACATGGAAGCTTTGCCCTCTCCGAAGACCGACTGGCCGATCGAGACCACCGGAGAATAACTAACGTCACACGACTGAGACATTGAATCGTGGCAGAATGTCTAGCACTGTTCTAGACCATGACGAGTCCACGGAGAAGCGATGGTTGCCCACCACCCGGATCTCTCCGTTGGAACCGACAACCGGATCTCTCCGGTGGAATCGATAATGCTCGGAAGGCGGCGGTACAGGCGTGCCTGCTGTATACACCACTCCAACACAACACAGTGGTCTTGGGTTGCCCCCTGTCGAGAAAGCCTCTCCAGAGGCGGGGTTTCAAATACGAGGCAAGAGCGGTCAACGCGCCCGTCGCAGTGGTTGGCCGCCGAGCGGACGTCCGGCGCCGTGTGGCTGCTGAGCGGGCATCAGGCGCCGTATGGCTGCCGGGCGGACGTCAGGTACCGTGTGGCTGCCGAGCGGACATCACGTGCCGTGTGGCTGCCGAGCGGACGTCAGGCGTCGTGTGGCTGCTGAGCGGACATCAGGCGCCGTGTGGCTGCTGAGCGGACGTCAGGAGCCGTGTGGCTGTCGAGCGGACATTAGGCGCCGTGTGGCTTCCGAGCGGACATTCAGGCGCCGTGTGGCTGCCGTGCGAACATCAAAAACCACTCGCCAGTGAGAGGCAGTGGCCCAACTCAAAGATAGGTGCCAGGCGGAACTTGGGCGCATCCGTCCATGAGCCAGTGACCTACGTCATCGACAAGCGTCAGCCAAGACTCTTGCAGATTAACGAGTCAGTGAGTCTGTAGTCAAAATCTTGGTCGCTGTCAGATGCAACTCGAGCGCGACACCTAGCGAGTAAGCGACTCAGCACTTCAACAGCCTTTGGCGTAACTCAGGCGCACGAGTCGGCGACCTAGCTCAACAGTGCGCCTGTGGAACACGGCAGCACGAGCCAGTGACTCAGCGGAAAGCCATGCGGCGGGCGGAACCGAGAGGAAAGCGAAAGTGGGCGCCAGATCCTGGTCGTTACCCGAGGCGCAGCATTGTGAGCCGGGCGCTCTGCCTGGAGCGGACTTGCCCGCCTCGACGGCTTTATGACCAGCGTGCGCACTGCGGTTCCGAACGGCGCCGCACCTCCGCACGGAAGAGTCCGAAGCGTCGGTTGCGGTTACACTACGGTCCGGTGGCGGTTGCGTCACCGGCGTACGCTTCGCAGTGTGGCATCCGGGCTAGTAACATGTCGGTGACTTGTGCTTGCATCAGCTTTAGCGCTCTCGTTGGCTGCTCGGTTTTTGAATCGCCGCAGCTGAAACCTGTACATCTGGTTCCGCTATCTGCATGCTGGGTACGCGTATGCTTCGTTAACTATGAGCATTGGTGATAAGGCGCACGTATGATTATTTCGTGTGGTTGTTCGTGTTTGCGCAAACGCCGGTTTGTGGTTAATTCAGACGATACGGAAGCTTGTCAGCCGCGCGATCCGCCGCGTTTGTGCGCAGAGACCGGAGCGTAATGAAGTTATCAGACATCAGTTGTCACAGGCCACCGAACGTTAATTGAAAATTAGTACCGCACGCTAGGTTGGGGGTCTTGCAATGTTTGTGGGATAAGGCAGCTTTCCGTGGAAAACGTTATAAGTATTTTAGACCCATAAAGCCTCTGATCCCCCTCCCCATAGTTTCAGAGGAACATTTCATGACCGCGCCTGAGCGTTGCAGATTCGTCGGACTGTGTGTGTGTTGCAAGGCTGAGCTCGTTGCGTCATGTCAATACCAGCTATGTCGGAGTTCTTCCTGACGTAGCGGTGCATCGCGATTTATCACTGCCCTTCGAGAGCGAATTAGTTGCTAAACCCGCTGTGAACTGCAGTGATTAGCACATTCATGGCAAATATCGTGACGGAGGTGGATGAGGTTTGTCGCGGAAGCGACTTGGGCTATGAATCGTGATAAGCAAGTCTGTTTTTGGTAAAACCCCCAGCTTCCCATGGATAACACCCATGAAATTGTTGTGGGTAAAAGTCGTCGATTCAGCTCAGACAGTTTCACTTCGAAAGTATTCTCTGAAGTTGCTGATAACGAAAACGTATTCTTGGGGTCACTGAAGTGTTGGCACGAAAGCATGTCAGGAGTTCCAATAGTAGCATGCATTTGATCAACACACGACAAGTGGGCGCGATAGGACTTAATTCAGGCCTCTGGTAAGTGTTGTGAACCCAAATGTGGAGCGAACCTTTTCATGCTATGAAAATCAGTTTTTTAATCAATGTTACATCAGCGTGGCGTTTCAGGTAAAAGCGTAACATCAGATGCATTGTAAAATAAATCAAGTACAAATGCGCATGCGCCCAAAAACCGTACCGCATAGTGGCACACGTCCGTGGCACATCTCACCTTGCAGCCCGCCTATATTTTGCCTGCGCACCTAACAACGTTTTCAACATTTCAAGTGTGGAGCTGCCAGCTACAAAAAAAGTAAGCTGGGTGTACATTGCATAGAAAATAATCAAAATAAAATGCACCAAGGCGTGCTGAATCAGTGTTAAAGTGAGTGACACAATGTTTTAGAGCAAGCATTACGTTTCTTTTCTTAAGGTAGATGTTCCGAAGCACTGTCTGTGATCACTAGTATCTTAGGGCACGAAGATCTCGTAACATCATCCGCGGCTTTGAGCCTAGTCTAGAACTGTCGAAGTTTCTCGATGTAACTGTTGCTTGGTTGATGACATCGCTTAGCCAGTATCCTCCGGTATATTGAATGCCGTTTATTTTAAGCACACAATCTCCTGACGCATAATTCCGAAAATAAAATCTGAAGGTCTCTCGTACTTGAACAAGAAAGCAGGTTGCGTTGGTCTGAGCACGGTAGATAATACCCAATACAAGAAAACAGTGGCATATCTTAGCATTTTGTTTACGAAAGTCTAGGTCAAGACAAAATTGACAAGCGAAAAGCTCATTGCACCATGTTTCTATTGATATAGAATTTCACCTCGTCTAAGACTGTGATCATGTTCCTGAAGAAAAGAAACGTTTTGTTGTATTCAAACCCCGTCATCGCGCAATATCTGGTGGAGCTTCCGGCAGGCATTTGGACAACTGATGACTGCCTTTGACACAGTTCTCTGAATAACGCAGCTGAAATGGGTTGGGTCGGATTCACTTCGAACAGCGTGTTTAATGACGTAATTTCTGCAGAAAGATGCAGCATCTTTCTATTGGCAGCATATATTTCCTGTTGCGGGACATTTGCTGTTTGGGATGCAACACAGCCACACAGTTTTGGCTGTAACATAGGTTTATAGGTGGCCGCTATGCTACAGTATTACGGGCAGCGCAATGTAATGTTCCTTCCAATGTTACACATGTGTGGGTCGAAGAACCAATATTTACAAGAGTTGATAGATACGTTAGGTGGGAACTTCCCACCATTGTTCTCATTCATCAACAAATGGTCAAAATCGACCTTCACAAAAAGTGGGTGTGCGGACTGCCATATTGCTCCTGCATTACCGCTTCCTTCTCTGATTACAAGCTACGCTCACACCAAATTTTTTTTTAAAAATCGGAAACTTGTTTTGGTGTACCCAGTGCCATCCACGATTGGCTGCGCACTTTACACACAGCATACCAAACGGAGCCTTCATTGACCGCGCTAGCTTCCCGTCATCGAGCATCGCTGGACGCCCGCCTACCTTGAACTGCATGATGAACAGCCTCAGTCGCCTCTCTCACGTCACCAGCACCGTAGCGCGCGCCGGACGCCGCAGCCGCGTCACTGCCCGCCGCCGCGCCGCGCCGCCACTTTTATCGCGTCACTTTCACGACGCCGGCCGGCCGGACGGGGAGGCTGTGACGGGCTGGGTGGGCAGGATGGGATGGCCCGATGAAGGGTCGAGGTGTACACTGGGAGCTCGTCCGTCCATGCTGTTCCTTGAGGCTGCGGGGTTTTCGCGACGACGGAGTTCGCATATGTGAGCTGGTCCATTGAGTAGGCTTCGTGTTAGGTGCATAAGTCGTGTGATGCCGCCCTGTTCGAACTTCCGAAGACTGCGCAAGGGCGTTCATTGAACGTGCCATGTCGCGGGAAAATTTACGGGCGGAGCTAGTATTGCAAGGCATAGGGAGTGTGAACGCACGAGATCAGTCGGAAAACTGATGTTCATGTTGTGAAAACCAGAGAGGCATCCTAGCGTGTGGCCTGGGATAGTTCCCTGTAAATTGCGTATCATGATGATTTGAGCTTCAAAGAGTGTTGCCCACACTCACCTTCACACACACGCGTACAGTTCTCGTAAACATGCTGTGGGCAAAATGCGGCAAATTAGATACATCACACCATGGACACAGTCATCGAGAGGGCGGAGTGAGCACGCTTCCCAACTTTCCCAGGAAAAAAATGAGAAAACATGGTTAATATCGCAATTTAGAAATGCTGTCTGCTTGTCGGTGTCCCTCATTTTTTTCCTGATGCGCAGCAAAAAAAAAGGCTACATCGATAACCTACGGACTTTGCCTCATCACGAGCGCAACTTTCTTGGCAATCTTCGGTATAATTGCGTGCCTCTCCGATGTGGATGTCGGTTACAGCGAGCGCAAAATAGATTTTTCACTTATGTAGGGAAACTAGACGCGCAATGCCTAAGGTCATTGGAAGCATGCAGCAATGGTTGAGCAATGATACATCGGAGATGCCCTAGACCGATACTTCAGATTCACACATGCATGACGATATTGACGTGAAATCGCCCGAACTTTTGCGAAAATGAGTGAATGAAAATGAAATGAAGTGAAAATGAGCGAGCTTGAGTGAAAAGAGCAATGAGTTGAACTAATCCATGAGTGCCGAAAGACACAGAAGCTTTAGTTAAGGTGCATTTCGTCATTGGCCCATGCGTCAATGTAAGCGTGGTTGGCTATTCGGTTCAAAATGACGTAGGTTGTTCAGTGCATTAGCGAGGAAAATTGCTTCAGATAGATAGACAGTAAGACAGTACTCACTCATTAAGACATTAGCTTCTCGGAGAAAAAAAAACAGGAGAATGAAGGTATAGTTGGGATGATATTTCGACACATGCCTTTATCGAAACAATAGCAGAAGTGATTTCCAAATCGCCTGCCGATGATCCGTTGTAATAGGGCCTTGGATGGTCCTGCTCGATTTTTCAGGGTTCTTTTTTAAACAGCAAGCCACAGTTTTTACAGGACACCAGCATTCAGGGGAATACACAAAGAGCGATTGCCAGCTACTACCACGGCACAGTGTCTAAGAATTAGAATGCGTGAATAAACGTGTACATGCAAACGAATTCAGGCAAATAGGCATCACGCGACACGCTTCAGTCAAACATGCAAGCGAGTTGAAGTAAATAGGCATGACACATCGCGCATCAATTACACATGTAATGATACAATTATACATGGTTGGTGCCAGTGGTACTAACACATCAGCATCGTCTTATCGCGCGGCGAAATAGGCGAGAGCCGCCTGTCTGACATAATTAATCACAATGACATGCTCTGTGTCATCGGACGAGAGAAAGGACGACAGATGTGATAGTTGTACGTTATTATCATGAAGAATGCGCAAAAAAATTAGCTAAGGTAGCCGGACACTGTCAGCAGCCAATAGCAATGGGGTTATTCAATCAACGCATAAGTATACGCCCACATTGACCCACAATCTTGGCCTCCGCGTTTGGTCAATTTTTCCCGTTCGTCAGGACTTATCGGTCTTGTGTCGCTGCTTCACCGGTTGGTCGAGATATAGACACGGTTTAACCAGTGTTCCTGAACTGTTCTACAAGTTGAATAACTTAAAATGTGCCATGTACGGGTTTCCTTCACAAAATAAAATGCGGTGTTATACTCTTTTCAGTTCCAGGTAAGCCAAAACAATATAAGAGATATGTCATTTCTTATGAACTTTGTGATCCTGATTGTTACTAGCGAAGGGACGTTGGGAGATGTCCGATAAACTCATATGTTACGGGAAAGACGCTATAAGTTAGTAGTTTTGTGTCCGCGCTCTTTATTTGCGGGGCATGATTTTGTTTTTGACACTCAGAATTTTTAAGAGACCCCTTTTCCCAATCTAACGGCATTGTAGCTATCTGCAGATTATCAACATTCGAATTAAAGAGATCCCCATCACTGAGATAAAGAGCTATGAATCAGGCTCAGGAGAACCGTCCCGACATCAAGCAAGCAGGTCTCCGAATCATGACGCCACCTTTATGAGTGAAGCAGCCCACGATCTAGATAAGTAGGCTCAATGTTATGTTAAGGAAGCCGTTACTGGCTCGGAAGGCCCGCGTCTCAAGCTAGGAGACCTCTAGGAGACCTCAACCTCTTATGAGATACAAGGCTTCCTCTATGCTCAGGAGGCCCCTTTCATGCATCAGATGGCCGCGGTTCGAGGTCAGGATGTCCTGTTTTAGGACAACGAGACCCCTTGGCTAGATTTGGAGGCCCTTCGTGAATCGCAAGCATGCAGTGATGGGTAAGGAGACCCTCTATGCATCATGGGGCCATTTTCTGGAAAAGGTGTCCCTTTTTAGGATGGCGAAACACTTTGCTGGATAGTCAGAACGTCCATTCTGGCTTTTTAAATTGCCAACAATTATTCGTTTGGATATGTTATGTAACAATCTGTTAATAAGAAGATGTAATAATTTGATACCGATTTTACCTCGATAGAAGTTTCGACAATAACACATTGCTCCCTCTGGATTCATGGTGAGCCCTATTTGGAAACCCCGGTGCCTCTCGAAGGGTTCAGTGGGCGCTTTACGGGCACCAGCAGCAGTGGTAGTTTAAGGCCTTGATAGCAATTTAGACCCCCTTGGGCTTTCAAAGTCCCATCAGGACAACAAGATGAACTCAGGACTGCCCAGGGGCTCTGGTTTCAGGCGTCCCATTGACCGCTCAGGACTATGTGTGCCTCGGGCAAATACGACCGGTCATGGGTGGTCCTTTTCCTGTTCCTTTAGGGTTGTACTAGCCGCTCAGCGCCACTTCGGTCACCAGTGGATGCTTTGATTGCTGGGGGTTTTGATGATTTTGATTGGGTACTGACGGTCCACTGGCTGTTCAGCCGCCCGTCTGGTCGCCTGAAACATTTAGTTGCATCCTTGCGAAAGGCTGGACACTCGGAGTATTGTAAGTTGCCCATGTCCGTTTTGGCCGCTCAAAGACCCCCCTCTCCCTCATCGACCAAAAGTTCTACCAGTAGCTCATGGACCCATGGATGCAGGCACAGTGGAAGACGGTAAACTTGTTCCCTAGGTCTCCAGGGGCCTAATTGGAACCCAATGGGTTGACCCAAGGTCAAATTAACGAGCCTCGACCCTCAGCGGCCAGCATTCGAATGCCAGTCAGAGGGCCTCCTGCG
>NW_023596818.1:4441803-4456803 GCF_011947565.3 Pollicipes pollicipes
AGCAAACTCATAGGTTTTTAGCCACCACGACCCTTTAAATGTCGAGGAAGGCCAATGAATCGCAATAACCGCTAACGGCATTTAAGTCACTCGACACAACGACATATAAGTATGTAGTGGCTGCATGAGGAGCTCTGAGGACACCTTAAAGACAATTCAAAATTCTTTTTCACCCTAAGGTCATGACCTAAGAAAATCAAATCTGGATACACATGAGTTCACATACAAGGCCACCCCACTCTGTACATTTGGTGCCTCTAGCTTGGGATCAAATTGAGCCCCTCCTTAGCAAAGATAATCATACAGTCGCCCGGACGCGTGTTAACACGCGCCCGGGTGGCCTTGGATTCCTTGCTCTCGGGTGGGGGTCAATTTCCCCTCCCTCTGAGATCCCAGGAGCTAAGAGAGCCAAAGACACAAAATCCACAAGATGTGTTGGTCTGTAGGTGGTCTTACTTAGGTCAAAATCTGAGGTTTCTGGGTCATGGCCTTCGGGTCAAATGTGGTAAAAGAAGGTCAAATTCTAGGCTGGTGTCCAAGTCGTCCTAGAACCTAGATACCTGTTTTTTCCTAAAGGCCACATGCTCATGTAAGGTTACTGACCTGGTTTGATATTTCGCAGGTCATGGTGAACAAAATCATAAAAGACCGAGTTGAATTTCCATTCGAATAAGCGACAAACGTAACGCTAGGTAGTATGTTCCTAAAAACAAAATGTTTACTGGATCATTTTATATCAGTTACCTTTTCTGACCTTTACGAGGTCCTTTGAAGATGCATAATGCTGTTCCCATATCAATAAATTCGAAGTGAGCACCAGAAACTGCGCCATTCAGCAGTCTTAGAGTAAACAATAGGTTGGTTTTGACCTTAATCTGGCATCCATACCCGAGTCTACACCATTGGAATACGGACATTCGATTGTTGTGTTGCCTAAGGAAGTATCTCAGAAATGTATGGTTTCTTCTAACACCCTGCTGTTGCATCGGACTGAACGATTCCACAAAATTGACTTCGCTGAATCCATGGCCTGATTTTGACTTACCGTAGGTCAGTGGCTTAACGAGGTAAGTCTACTTTTTTGTATCAAGCGATCTGTTGTTCAACTGTCTACATCTATGCAAAATTTTGGCGCGGTAAAACTGCGACGTTTAGAAATCATTGCGAAAAGATCCTCAGGGATTCGAATTTAACCCCACTCGGGTCCATGCTAACACGCTGTTCAGTCGTATACGCATTCACGGGTATGAACGTGCGCTTATAATCTTTCACTAACCAATCGTTCATATTTGGCAAATGCTAGCTTTCGGGCACTGCATTTCCGTAGCACCAATAGCAAAGCTGATATTTCACCTCCCACCTGTTCACATTACATGCAATGCAAAACATGCCTCGGCTGCAAGGAGCCAGATCAACCCAGATCCTAGAGTCACCACACGAACACAACCCATCGGCCAGAGCTGCCTCTCCTTTCTCCCAGGCAGTTGAGCATACGCACCAGCGGGTCAGCACATCCTCGGCCGGCGAAGACGCCTCCTTGACGAACAACGTGTTGGCTTCGATGAGTCTGGAGCTGAACTCTCTCTGGTGACGGACGTAGTCCAGCACCGGCTCCAGGTAGCAGGGCCAGCAGTCGGCACGGAACGGCACCCGCCACAGATGTTCGTGCAACTCAGGCGCCAGCATGGCGGCAGCCAGGCGACGCATGCTGGCTGCGTCCTCCGGCGCGAAGGCGTCGACCACGTGCAAGTCAGGCGCGGCCAACTGTCGTAGGTCGGCAGGAGGAAGCCGGGGTCAGGTCAAGTTGGAGGAGAGCGAGCGCATTAGGCCGGCTCAGGTCAGGCGTGGTTCCCGCTGAAGGAATGGGGTGTAAAGTTACGGGGAGGGAGGGCTTCCAGAATAGGCGGATATCCAACGCGCACGTTAATAGCGAGCGTCTAGAGCCATTTAGTTCGCTCTTCAATCAACAGCTTTGCATAAGCAAGAGAGAAATTCAGCTCGTGGTTGTTCGGCATTGTGGATTCAGAGAAACGAGGCTATGTACCAAGCAATGGTGAAATTGTCGGTATGCAACATTTCAGGCTCTGCTAAAAATCACGAATGCATTGATACAAGTGAGTAGCACTTTTGGCCCGTTATCATAAGCAGGGTTTGGAGCACCGAATAGGTCAATGTATCCAGTGGTGGCTCCCCAACGTCGTTAAGCCTGTATCTCCTGGTATTTGAAAGGCTGATTACTTAGCATAAGAGCTCTTAACTCATGAGTTTCATCTACAAAATCTCTCTCGAAGGCAGCAAGCACCCGCGGAGACCTTGCGAACATTTCCAATGTTGCTTGGGTCTTACATGATTTCCTGCTCTAGGTCCTACTCTGCTGTCAAATTTCAACGGATTGTCTGTCGCGTGAAGCTTATTTCAGCATGTTCTTTTATCCACTGACCGTAATTACAATAGACACTAGCGGCTTCGACGTGTCGGGGCTTGCGTAGATCCAATGCTTGCACGTGTTGACGCCGCGCTGAATCAGAAGCAGCAGACACCTCGACTGTAAGGAAAGCGGGGTCCATAGTTAAATGACAATGGTTTGCACGCCATCATCCAGAAGCTTTCGAAGCTGACGGCGATAAAGAGTAGTTGCAAAATCGATTGGCTAAGAGTGCTCGACACATCACACACACACACACACACACACACACACACACACACACACACACACACACACACACACACACACACACACACACACACACACACACACACACACACACACACACACCCACACACACACACACACACACACACACACACACACACACACACACACACCCACAACCACCACCACACACACACACACACACACACACCACACACACACACACACACCACACACCACACACACACCACACACACACACACACACACACACACACACACACCACACACACACACACACACACACACCCACCACACACACACACACACACCCACACACACACACACACACACACACACACACACACACACACACACACACACCACACACCACACACACACACACACCCACACACACACACACACACACACCACACACACACACACACACACACACACACACACACACACACACCACACACACACACACACACACACACACACACACCACACACACACACACACACACACACACACACACACACACACACACACACACACACACCACACCCACGAGACGAAAGCTGAGGCGAGGTGGACTAGCATCTTTTCGGCTGATTAGTATCTACGTCTCAATGAATATCGCAGGTTGCTTTGCTGTGTTTAGAATTTAGAGAAAAGTCCTTCCACCTGGGTAAGTGATATGAGGTTAGCAACAACGAGCATAAATCAAGTGCTCCTTTCACAGCGTCGACAGTCGTACAGCTAAAAAATTGTGGTGCAATGGTGTCTGGGAAGAAGATTTTGATAAGTGTAACCGGGGGCTTCCATCCGGCCTATAACTTATTGCTTCTTAACGTTTATGATTGTGTTGTTTACCCCGTGTATCTCCTTCCCGTTTTGCAAAGAGCGTTTAGGGATTTTCTGTTCAACATGTTTGTCTGTTTAACTTTGAATCGGAAATACCTATTGGAAAATGAACGCGAGTCTGCTAGTGTTAGAAGCGAAAGCATTTGGCATGCTCTTGAAAAGAAATATCGCATTTATGGCACCAGCCAGTAACCAGCCTTTCTCACGAAGCAGAACTGATGTAAAAACGGTTTGACTAAACATATGTAACCAAAGAACCGTGGCAATGGATCAATAAAATGCTGCACATTGCTCGAATTCACACCAACTATACCTCGATACAAGTTACAAAGTACATTTCGTCGTTTCTTGCGCGAAATAAACCTGTATCTGTATATAAGTCTTGGAAAGATGACACCGAAGGATCCGCAGGACCGCAGCTCAGTTTAAGATTTTCAGAGCTTGATTTCTCTGATTCGAAACATTTTTTTTCAACGCCTTAGGTTTTTGAGTCTTCATTTTTGCTTAACACTGTTCAATTATGGTCACCGGGCACTGGAGGATAGATCTCTGACTGACTGAATGACGATATTCACGGATATTGAAACACGGCTGACACATGGTGCAGTCTTGTGGCCGCCCGTCGATGGTTTTAAGAGACAAAGGAACTGAGTGAAGAAACGGGCCAGCGCCTCGCAAAAGTCACACCGAAAAACGCATCTCTGCTATGAAACAGAGGGCATAAAGTGTGCGCTCTAGTCACACCGCATTTGCTCTGAATAAAGCAACCGGAGCACCAGTGCAACTACCAAAGGTGTTGCACTGGTGCTCTTGTGCACCGCATCGGTACCGCGGCATAAAAAAATTCTAGATGAAGCTCGGCACTTTTCGTCGATGGGATGTTACCAAATTTCCTGGCATATCAAAAGTTCGTTCGTCAAAGCACACTCCATGGACATCTTCCCCTCTTGCAACGATGTCATAAGGGCTACCCGAGAAATTGATGCACAAAGAGAGCTCATTCCATCACTCTCGCGCGAGTGTAGGTACCTTTACATTTGCTTCTTGAACACGTCGCTACGCGACTGGTGGAGCTGCAGGAGCTGGTCTGCCCGTTTGGCGACAACGGCTGCACCGGTCATAGCCACCACAAACAGAGCGGTCCGGCAGAGCCAACCTTGGACAGACAGTCGTTTTTCGTCTCGCTGGTACTCCTGCGTCAGACCTGCGGTGCCAGTCTAGTGTTGCGGAGCAGAACACAAGCCTCCTACAGACTATTCCGACCACTGAAGGCAGAGCACCTCAGCGAATCGTCCAAAAATCAGTCAGAACGGGTCTATCCTACTAGGATCGGTAGATCAGTGATCTGTAGCCGCACGCTGCCTACCCGGACCAACCGGACGTCGACGTCAGCTTCAGGCGGCATCAGATAATGACTGATGACAAGGTTACGACCGCCACCACCAAGACAAGCTCCACACAGTGAGAGCTATCTCATGCTCGGTCCGAGCAAGATGCACGCGTGGTGATGATTTTCGAATGCGTGGTTCACCTGCGCTACAAGTCAGAGAACGACACGTCGCAGGAACGTGCGGCGGAAGCGAAGGCACGCGCAGCGACTCAAAAAGAAACGAATACAAAGTTTTGAAGTTGTATACAAAGCCAAACAATTTTAGGACCAATTTCACTTCTATGTCGACCATCCCAGCCAAGGAAATCATGTAACGAAGGCAATACGCCTCGACAGGCGTTCCAGAGCACGAGAACGCCCGGATCCACCACTGCAGTCAACGAGCTGCTGATCCACTAGCTACGTGTGATCCTGCATCCCATGACCTCTGGTTCCGATGTCCGTTCAACCATAATTAAGTCACATACCAACCAGAACAAGGGAAAGCTCCGCTTTCCCTGAGGCTCTTTGGGGATGTCCCTCGGGAGCAATGACTCTCACTTCAGGGAGCGCAACGCGTTCTTGGATAGCGCAGCCGCTTATGGCGGCCGCGGACCCTGCGACTTTTCGGGAAGACTGCTTTAAGGGTATCCAGGCATCTATGACGTCAGAAAAACGCGAGTTAAGTATGCCATTTCACTGGCTTCAGGGTGTTCAAGGTCAATAAACATGAACTTGTTGAGTCCGTCATATCTGGCGTTCGTGTGTACCATTCCCAGACAAAATGGCTGTAATTTTACGCTTAATCAATGTTGTGCAAGCTATGCATCATTCTAACACGGCTTGTAACCAGTTTCATCAATATAAAATGGAGTGCAATTGTGGTGTGGAGGCAACTTCCCAAGATTTTGCCTCTAATCCGGTTGCAAAAGTAATTAGCAACTATTTAAGTCAACGCCCGTAAGATTATGATACATACGGAGCATCTCAACTAGTATGAGTTAATCCATACTTCACCAGGTATCGATCAGATTTCCTCAACGCAGCCGATTTTACCGTGGAGTAGATATTCACTCTGAAACTGAAGTACATTAAAAAGATGCTCTGGTCCGTCGTAAAATCATCAATGGGATCGTAGAGGAGCCGGTGCATGGCCATGCGGGAGCGGAACATTAGGCCACTTAGACCGAGGATCAGCCTGCAGTGAGAAACTGCTGAGCTACGAAGCGATGCCACCATAGCACGGGTGGACGAGTATGCATATGTGAGAACCTCAATGCAACTGCAGTTCGTATAGGAGATTTGTGGGCGTCACAAACATGCGAACTGTGGTGTATAATGCTGGCAGGCCGTTATAAAAATCAACCTCTTTCCCACATGTCGCGAATTTCACTAGATCATCTTGTCTTGCTATGACATGAACACACGCATGCTAACAAAATACACAACCTAGAGTAAGGGTAAAGCCAGCTTTTCCAGGGAGATTTTGTCAATGGTGTGCACATTTCCTTCAGACGTAACACAGGAAAGCTCAGTGTATGGATATACGAAACACAAGCATCTTTTTACTTTTTTCGAGTAGAGAAACAATATCAATAATTATAAGCTTTCTGCATTTCAGCGAATTACAAAAGTGATTGGAATTATTCTTGGAACTGATCGTCACTTAAATCATAAACTCATCACCGAGTTAAACCCTAAATGACTATACTTTTTATGTCATCCTAAAGCTATTCCTGGATCTGTTGGAAGCATTTTAACCTTGCGGGTTCAAAGCAACAGCACAGTTGCCATGGAGACGGCCGTTTGTATCGCAAATGAAATTACTTCACCTTGGCATTTCACGATTAACTTCGAAGGAGTCATGCCAAGATTATGAAACCAGCGTTACAAGGAGGGGATTACGCCGAAATCATTCCGGCCAACCGGAAGAAAGTAGCAACTTCACTTCATGAAACTGGATACTGATCATTGGCTATTCAAACTAAGACCCTTTCGATCAATAATGATCATTTCAAGGCTATGGAGTGAAGGTGGACAACGATTGACCGGGACTGCACGCGCCTGGGGGACCAACCGCCGAGCGTCCACTCGGGCTAGGGACCCCTCTGCGGGGTATGCGTTGTGCACCCGGTTGGGTTTTTTCCCCAGTTTGCCTCTCGGCCCTAGGTCTCGGCCCACACACGGCTGGCGCATGAAGCCTGCCCCGGACAAACGGGGCGTCGCGAAGATGCAAGATAATGCAATAAAGAGGATAAGATGTTGAGACAAATGAACGGAATCTAACAAGAAGTGACGGTCGGATTTAAGAAAACGCTTCACATTTGAAAAACATGGGATATTGAAGCAAGCATGAGATACGATGGAATAAGCTCACTTATATTTACTGGTATGCTTTTAACTTGAAAACACTGCTCTACACACGACACTTTCTCTGTTTAGGAAATTGCCCCTCGATGCGTCATTGTTTGACCACGTCATCGTACCTTGCACATTAACTGGGAGTCAGTTGACGGCCATTACATGTGAAAATGGTTGTCACGAACTCCACACATGAACTACCCAATCATTATGTACTTCGTGGCTTTGATCCCCGCATGTATTAGGGAATGACAATATTCGAATGTCGCTATTATGACGGCACGAATACCAAGGTTAACTCGAAATACTCTCCACGAAAAAGTCTCCCCGACTTTGTGGGCATGTAGCTCAGAAACTAGAGCGGCTTAGGTCTTAAAAGGGGCAAGGGTATGGACTGTACGGAATGGTCTTCAAGATGGCTGTTTCAGTTCAAAACCCCACAGAAATGTAGAACATTCCCTATGAAACGGTTCGATTCTGACCCCAATCACTATTTGTGACACCTAAAACAAGAAATTATATATTTTTCCTCGCTGTTAACAAATAAGGCCTCTAATCCTTAAACTCATAGTACAGCGGCAAACGATTGCATGAATTCAAATACGCACCTAAAAGTCACGACAAAACACTGATAAAACACCTTTAAGTCACGGCAGTATCTCAAACTCACGACATCGCGAGGAAGGGGAAAACACGAGCACAGAACGCTATTTAGCTCAGCGAACATTTCCATTCCGTGTTCTTATCTCTCAGGAGATTGAGCAGCTTGAAGTGTGTGCTCTTTTACAAACGTTCCATGACGCAATCAAGCATGATGTATTGAGCAGCATATTTACTAAATATTTACTAAGAGAGAAATTGCATTGTCTACAGTGGCCATTTATACTTAAAAGCATGCTTATAGTAGTAAATGGGCTGACTTCATCAGGCATGGTGTTCGCTTTAATATCTTCACATTTGGGAGCTCTCTTTAGCTCAATCGATCACAAGTGTTACTTCCGTAATAACGGGTAACCATGTCCAACTTCTCACATTAGGTGGCAAAAGACGTAAATAGTGTTTGGGTCTTGCAGAACTTACAAAACCTTACTTGGGGAGCCAATTTGCGTCTGTTATGTCTGGAAAACATGCTCCCAAACGTCAGATGTGAGCGCCTCGACGACTTTATGCTTCTTGGCCTTGAACGTGTCATAACCAATGGGGGGGGGGGGGGGGGGTGGTAGGAATTAAATGAGGTTTTTGAGCCGTCCGTGCATGTCTCAATGCCTTGAGATAGTCCCCACGAAAGTCTGCACATCTTCGCAGGAATGTTGGCTCAACAACTAGAGTGTGATGGGTCTAAATAACGACAGGGCTGTGAACCACACCGAATGATTTCAAGGTGATATTTCAGTTCAAAATCCAAGCAAATATGGAGCACTACCTTTTTTGCTTTGATTGCGATTGCTGTTTAAGACAAACATATGGAACTTCCTGAATGAGCCGGCATAATCATTGTCGCAGTTCGATCACTTCGGGTGCTCAGTGACCGTCTCACGAGGCTGGGGCCCTGAGGAAGCGCACCTTGTGCTTCAAAGGTCTCTTTGATTCCTGTCAGTCACGTTGCCAAAGTTTTCGCAACGAAGAAGCGCACTGGGTATAGAATATACTGCCTGACCGGTATGGAATGTTATTCAGCTTTGACTTTCGACGGCACTGACGGAACGCGTGAGAACTGTGGCTTCTGTGTCGACTAGTTTTCCGTTGCTCCTTCTCCTCATTCGCCTCGTAGCAGTCACGCTATTGCCCTCTTCCGGCACTCGTCGTAGATCCCAACGCGTCGGTGACTCTTTTCGGCAGGTTTTTGGTAGGATGGGGTTTTTATAGTGACAGCGGGTGCTGACAGTTATCCTCGGTCTCTCGCACTGCAAGTAGTTCTTGGTCGGTAGTAGTTTCTCATGTCTTGCTGTTCCCGTAACGGACCTCAATTGAACCACTGAGACATTTGTGAACCTTCTTCGGAAACATGTCCACGCTGGAAGGTCTTCATAATTGAGTGGCAGTGACCTCCTATCGGAGTCAACTTTGACTCGCTTCACGGTCAAGCGATCAGGTACTGGCCAACACGCTGGGGCTGAATCTGTTCAGAACAATCCAAGTCTCAGAACATGTTCGGGGGTTATTTTAAGCCACAGCGCGGTCTCCGGCGTTGGCAGAGCTGTCCAGCCTGAAGGAGTCGCAGTTGGTGTGTTTGAGCTTGAAACCAGTAAATGGTTTTGAGAAGCTAGGCTCCGGAGCTCACCACCCACCTCGGAGCCCAAATGTGGCACGTTCCTCTCGTCATCTCCTTCAACCACAGAATGGGATAGTTAGTGTCGCCGATAGTGGTACGACCCGCCGCGGCCAGTCCGCTGCCGCCCGTGCCGTTCGCTGGCTGCCTCTGCCGGCCGGCCGTCAGCCGACGCTGCCGGCCGGCCGTCAGCCGCCGCTGCGACCGCGGCGCGCATGCGTCGAGCAAGGAGTTTGCGGCGACAATTCGAGGTTCTGGTGTTTTCGGTGCTGAGAATACACATGTTCTGCGGTAAGAACAAGTGGCGACGAGAATGGGATCGCCAGAGCTGCTTAGTGGCCTAGTGGTTGCCGCCGGCCAGTTTTTTTTTCGTCTCGCTGTGTAGTAAGTCAACTTCGCCGGCCTCGCCGCCATATTGCCCGCCGCCCGCTCGCTGTGCGCCGCGTCGCAACATGTCGCTGCCGGTGCCCGCTCCGTATCAGCCTGGGGAGGACTTTGAGCGTTGGCTCTAGGGCTGTGAATACTACATGACTGCCAGCAATGTCACCACGGGCTCGAGGAAGGCTGCTACAGTCCTCACGCTCCTCGGTCTGGACGTGCAGGAGCTGGTGAGCACGCTGCCACATCCGGACGATGTTCCCGCCGGTGCTTCGGAGTACGACGTGCCACGGCCGAAGTTGATCAAGCACTACGCTATACATGTGAACGTGACCTTCGAACGGTGCCAGCTTCAAGGTTTGTCGCGAAACGACGGCGAATCTTTCGAGGGTTTTGTCGCTCGCCTCCGGCTACGCGCTGCGCGGTGTGGCTATGACCGCCAGCAGCGTGTGGACATTATTTTGCAGTGTGCTCTTTCCTGGTGCCGCGATCAAGACTTGCAAATGAAGTTTTTCCGCGCACCGCAGCTAACCCTGGCAGCTGCTGTCCAGCTGGCCGCCGAAGAGGAGCGACCCGCGCGCTGGTGATGCGAGTTGAACGCGCTGGCCGGCCGCCCAGTCAAGCTTGTGGCCAGGCCTTCCCCGGACCCGCACCCCGGTCAGTTGTACGCCGTGTCGGACGTTTGCTGGCGTTGCCACAGTCGCCGACACGCTCCTGGCGTGTGCCCGTCTCGGAGCGCTCGCCGTTTTGCACGCTCGCGGCCGCGGCCATACTCGTGCCGTATGTCCGAGCGGGCCGCGGACGAGACCGCGACTCGCCAGCCGCCGTTGTCACGTCAGCCCGCCTGGGGCTGGGCATCCTGGGGTTCCGGGTGCGTCCATCGCACGCTCCGCCCGGCCGGCGCGGGGCTGGCGGCTAGGGGCTCCGCGCCAACTCCCGGCGTCAGGAGTGGGGTGCGCACAGCCCTCGGCGGCTGGAGGGGAGTCCGGCGCGCGCCCAAGATGCGCAGTGCAGTGCACCAATGCCTGTGTCTGGTGAGGCTCACTGCACCAAAATTGATTTGGCGGAGGCTTATCCTACAATTGGAGCTGTACGAATCGTGCCGCGAGTACCTGACCATCAACACGCACAAGGGCCTGTTTCAACCAACAAGACTCTGTTAGGCGTCAAGAGTGCCGTTTATATTTTCCAGCGGCAAAAAGGAGACGCTTTTATCCGGCGTTCCGCGCACAGCCGTCTACCACGACGGCATATGTGACACAGGCTCGTCACCTTCAGAGCACCTGCGCAACGTCCGTCAAGTGCTGGAACGGCTCGCTCGAGCTGGCCTGAAAGTCAACAAAGACAGTGCGTTGCGGCTGGCGGACCGGGTGGACTACCTTGGCTACAGCGTCTCGGCAGCCGGAGTGCAACCGACGCCCGAGAAAAGCCGAGCAGATCCTCGATGCATCAGACCCGAACCGCTCTGCGCCAGCTCCGGTGGTATCTGGGGTGCTATAATAACTACAGTCGGTTCATGCCGGACCTCGCTACGGTCGCGGCGCCCCTGTAATGCCCTACAGAAGAAGGACTGCCGTCTGGTCCTGGGAGGCGCCGCAGAAGAAGGCGGTTTACCGAGACCAAGCGTCCTTCTCGCCTTCCGCCCCGGTGCTCGCCCACTGCGACTCGACTCGGCCGCTCGTGCTGACGACCGACGCCAGCCCGTACGGTGTGGCGGCCGTACTCAGCCATCCTGAGGGCTGACAAGGACCGGCCGATCGCATATGCAAGCCGCAGTCCTCTGCGACGCCGAGAGAACTAGTCAACTAGACAGGGAGGCATTGGGGGTGATGTTTGGCGTGTCGAAGTTTCACCAGTAGCCTGTACGGCCGCACATTCGTCATCAAGACCGATCATCAACCCCTCCTGGCTCTGCTGGGTGGTGACAGGCGCTGCCACTTGACCGTCCTCGCCCCGTATTCTCCGCTACCGTCTCAGGCTGGCAGGATACCAGTACAAGTTGGTGCACGTGGCAGGGCGCAGCTTGAGTAATGCTGACGGTCTCAGCCGCCTCCCGCTCCCTGAGTGCGCCTCGGGATGTGTCTCCTCCTGCAGATGTCGTCACTCTGATGGACGACCTTGCTGAAGCCGTGGACTTCGATCAGGTCCGGACGGGCACGCGTCGGGATCCGACGCTTTCCGCGGCGTATTGGCACACCAGTGAAGGCTGGTCCACAGCGTCGCCGGACCCTGCGCTCCAGTCTTACTTCCGTCGCCGTACGGAACTCAGCCTGCAGGACGGGTGCCTCCTCTGGGGCTCCCGCGTCGTTATCCCGCCGTCACTCCGACATAACGTTCTTCGTCTTCTGCATGATGGACACCCCGGCATCTCGGGCATGAAGCGCCTCGCTCGATGCTCGGTGTGGTGGCCAGGCATTGACGCCGACATCGAGTCACGCGTGCGGGCCTGCGATCCGTGTCAGGCCACAGGGGGAACGCTCCTGAGAACATGCCGCAGCCGTGGACGTTCCCGGACAAGCGCGGAGTCGCGTTCATATCGACTACGCCGGCCCGGTGGAGGGCAAGTATTTGTTTATCGCTGTCAACGCGTACTCCAAGTGGCCTGAAGTTCACGTGACCAGCTCCACCTCCTCAGCGGGTCACCATCGAGACCCTGCGCCTGATCTTCGGCGCCAGCATGGTCTGGGCCGTCCGTCCTGGTCAGCGACAACGCCGCCGCGTTCACTTGCGCGGAATTCAAGGCCTTCTTGTCAATTAACGGCATTCTCCACCTGCTGAGACCGCCGCGGCACCCCGCTTCGAACGGCCAGGCCGAGGTGACGGTCAAAATGGTGAAGGCAGCACTGAAGCGACGTCACGGAGGCTCCCTGCAAACCCGTCTTGGCTCGCTTCCCTCCTGTCATAATCGCGCCACACCACACTCAACCACCGGACGCCCGCCGGCCGAGTTGCTCAACAACCGCCACTTTCGGACCCGCCTCGATCTGCTTCGCCCAGATCTGTCGGCCACCGTGCAACGCCGTCAAGAGGCCGGGCGTGATCGCCGATAATGCGATCCTCGCCGCGGACTCTCCGGGTAGGTGGACTGGGCTGTAGGTCCTCCCAGATCTCCTCGGGTCCGTCGGACTACGACCTGGGTCCATGCGGAAGTGGAAGCCGTCGAGGGACAGCGGTGTCGCGTCCGTCTCCCTGATGGGCGGTCGTTCGTACGACACCGTGACCACGTCCGCCCGCGTGTGGCGTGCTCAGTGCCTGAGGTTCCCCAACCTCTGCCTCCTACCCCGGCCCCTGCGCCACGCGCGTCAGTTCATGTGGCCGTGCCTGGGGTTTCGGAGCCTGTCCCGCCGCCCCGCTCTGCGCTCGTCCCGTGCGCGGTTCCTTCCCCGCCGCGTCCCGCCCCTGCCTCTCACCGCGGTGTTTCCCCACGCCGCCTCCGGTCTGGTACAGTGATCGTGTACTGTCGGGGTGATCGGTGTTCGTTGTGCCAGGTCCGACCCGCGTTTTTATTTAAGTGTGGGAGTTGGTACGACCCGCCGTGTCGCGGCCGCTGCCGCCCGTGCCGTCGCTGGCGGCCTCTGTCGGTGCGGCCGTCAGCCGCCGCTGCCGACGGCGGCGGCGCATGCGCGGGCAGGGGGCCGGGGGCCGGGGAACCGAGAGCGCGAGCAAGGGGCCTGCGGCGACATCTGAGATTCTGGTGCTTCGATGCTGAGAATACACATTGTTCTGTGGTCAGAACAATAAGCATCCATTTTCTTTACGTAACGCGAGCGTTAAAGTAGAGAACGCATTAACATTGTCTGCATTTCTTTCCACAGCAGTCACCCACTTACATGTCGGTCTCCAAGTGTCATGACGGTGTGTTAGGCCGGAGTTTAGTTTGGACTTTTATCACTACTTAAGTCACTCGTCAGGCCTCGCTGGCTGGTCGCAACCGCTGCTCTGTAGAAGCATGTAGCCGCACCCTGGACTGTGGTAACGTATCGCGGAATACCATGTCAAAGACAATGTTTACACACACGTGGACGTGCAGTCTCTTGAGGCCGTTTGAGCTCTCTCACGACCCATTTAAGAGCCCATCACGTCGGCGAAGCGATTCGGCTCAGGACTTCTTACCTTCGCTGTGATTGGGCCGTATGCCCCCAAACGACTACAAGATGGGTCGATATCTCCTTCGTTCACCAGCTGCACGTCCTGTTCGTTCATCGTCGAACCGAGCATCAGCCCTCACTGCTCCCGGCGCGTCGACAGAGGCGACTGCCAGCTCCTTGTGGGCGTCCCAGACGCACAGTGACAAAACGCGCGGCCCCGGCCTGGTGCGCAAACATCTCGCCCTTGAACTTTTAAAGGTCACTCTCGGCAGGCAGGCGACTGCGGACCATCCCGGGGCGTCGACGTTGTCAAGGTCGGGGTGTGGTGACGACCGCAGAACATCGCATTGCCTGAACGTTCTGGCTTCACCTCACTTTCATCATCCGTCCTTATTTCTCTCCTTATGGCTTACAAAACACTCCTCCGTGAGATGGCGTGGCGTGCGGTGTATCAATCCGCCACGGGCCACGTGCTGCGTTTTCCAGCGCGCGAGTAAGGTCCTTAATTTTGCGCCATGAGCGGGAAGTAATGGAGAAAAGTCCTACGCGATACGTAGGCAGTTGTCTAGTCGTGGGCTGAAAGATCCCACTCTCGACAGGAAATAGGGGCGTCGGGTGTTGGTCGATCTCTTCGCGACTCGCAGATGAGGTGGGACGCATTTTTTCACGTCGCGGGCCGCTAGTGAGAAAGCAGGAGCAAGTGTGGTACCGTTGATGGATTCGCGAATCGCAAAGCGTGAGACTCGCTGTTTAGCTGCCTTGTTGCGACTGCCAGACGGGGAAAGGTCGGGTCCGCTAAGGAAAGTGGGGTCTGCTAAGATAACCATGAGTAACTGACCCTGAGCAGCGACAGTGGATTCGGTCATGAGAGTACTGCTGTTGGAATCGTTGCAGTGTTTCCAGAAGGCGAGTTTCGCACATATGATCCCATAAGGGATTCCGGCGTGCCGATGATGATGTTGGTGACTGGGGATAAGCCGATGAGGGATTCCGGGATTATTCTGTGACGAGAG
>NW_023596818.1:4460391-4469719 GCF_011947565.3 Pollicipes pollicipes
CTCTAAAGGGACGTTGGAAGCTGTACCGGGATGAGGGGGATTAGTCGCTACGGACCTTGTGATAATTATACATGTATACGTGCGGGCCCCGTCTAGTGTATGGCGCGGACCCGGTCGCACCCGACATCTCGGGTGGTTGGTTCGGAGATCTGCCGCCAGGCGGCCGTCACCCGGGCTGTCGGCAACACCGGCACTGGGGCCGAGGCCGGCCGCTAGGTGGCGGAGATAGCCGCACCGGGCAGAATGAGTGTCGTAGCCGAGTGCTGCGCATGTGCGAGGCAGTCAATGTCACACTCAAGGGCTACAAGCGTAATGCGGGACGTGATGAATGGTTTCTCTGGGCACTATGCACCGCGGTCTCTCGGGAGTAGGTGCTTGGGGACGAGCCAAAGAGGATGGGACTCTGTAGCCTTTACGGGGGATTCTTTTGTGTGTCACTCGATATCAGTACCCTGTTTATTGGTTCACATGAAATCTCCGCTCGTGCTGCTCTTTTGGTTAAAGCAGATCCATGATGTTCGGTCCAGTAATGTGTGTAATAAACAGGTACGGTGAACTTATATTTCCCTTCCCGCTGTCCTCTGCCGGGACTGCTCTGCGGTGAACACCAAACCAACTCTCTCGGGCCAGCACACCTAGATACCGCGTGACAGGCGGAGCTAGTGTGCATTCATCTGAACCACGATACATTGATGTGACCAATTCGTGTGATGTGATCATTCGCGGTAACGGCTGGCACGGTTCGCTGGCCAACGGCGCGATAACATAACATCTCAAAGCAAATGTACGCTTCGAAAAGAGCCGCTGGGTGTAAACGACATTGGGAAGAGATGAAAATGAAAAAGGCAACCCACGCTTGCTTGAGAACGTACACCTTTTGTCAAAACCGACTAGTGAAACCCACTTCATAGATATGTTTGAGTCCGCGCACTCACAACCATTAAAGCAAGAGCACCGCTAGCCGATGCAGTTTCTCTCCCACGGAACGGCGCTGACCGCTGCAAAACCCAGCGGCAGGCGCCGGACGCGCACGAGCGACCACCTGGAAATGATGCTTCCGAAAGTCCTTCAAAATGCATTTGTACTGCCCGAAGCACCGACTGGGGCGTATTTTCGCCATTATGGTTGTTGAGAATCCCTTCTAGACAGCTTCAAAATACAGCTACAGCAAACATGGAAAATTGATTACTTTTCCAGATCCATCGCCACACCCCAGCAACAGTTCGCAGTACAGCAAATGTCAATCCATTCCTACTATAAATCCCAAAATCGTGCAGATGAAATTGCATGGTCAGAGTACATTCTAAACGTGCGGATTGATGTCCCAAAGCGTTCAAGAGACAACTTAACTTTTAGAAATAGCTAACTTGTCCTTTTACACAAGTTAACTTCTTCATCTGCTGGTTTGATTGCGCCTATTGTAATCCTCAGGGCGCCACGTCGCCTGCGGGCAAATGATATGACCATAGGTAGCACGGTTGCGTCGAAATTCACATCACTGATCCGATATGAGTTCGTTATGATCCAGCACTCAGGCAGGCCTTTGTCAGTCTTGCGTTCCAAAAGCTTTCACAGGAAGCTGGTAAACGCAACGGGATGGTAGTTGACTGGACCATGTGCGTCCTGGCCTGCTTTGTGATCGGAATTATTATTGCGTCTTTTCTTGTTTCCGAGAAAACAGGGCGGAGCCATAAGCCATAAAAAGCCATAAATATTAATTGTAGCGAGCTATCGGATAAATGACGAAAGGTTTAATTTATTCTAAACCGGTTAAGTGTTTCCGATGGACCACGGATGCAAATGGCCGCACTATAGCGATGGTAACGAAAATACGAAGTGGCTGTATTGGCCGGCGCCAGTGAGTAGTTTTCCGTGTCACGGCAATTTGGCAACCCCACTACGGGACGAGTTTGACCACAGTCTGCAAAGGACTGTTCTGAGAAAAAACGTCGTCCAATCGCCATTTTATATTGACATCTGATAGTGCTCCCACAGCAACAATGTTTAAGCTGCCGATACGATAATCAGTAGCTTAAATAGCAGCAAACGCTGCTATTTAACGCATAGAACTGTTCATGGGTGTCGATTTCTCAACATGATTGGCGGGCCAGAGCCTTGGAAGTCGCCGTAAGGAGACGGCCGCGCGTAAAAACTTCTCGGATACTGTCCACTTTTGTTCAGGCATCACATGAGATACATAAACATACACATACACACAGACAGACACACAGACAGAAGACAACATACAGACACACAGACAGACACGATAAACACACATACAGACAGAACATACAGACAGACATCATACACACACACACACACACACACACACACACACACACACACACACACACACACACAACACACACACACACACACACACACACACACACACACACACACACCACACACACACACACACACCACACACAACACACACACACACACACACACACACACACACCACAACATATATATATATATATATATATATATATATATATATAATATATAATATATATATATAATATAAGCCAGCGACAACACCAAGATAGTCTTGGTGCGAACTAAGGAGCGAGCCGCGCCGAAGCGGGGGTCATCGGCTTCGGATAACACAACGCGCTCATTTTTGCGAAACTTGCAATTTTCACGTGACCCAGACACCCTCTGCCAGCAGGCCTTGCTCGTGTGGAAATCTTCTTTAAAAATTCTTACCGTTTAGCTTGTACATGCTTGTAATGCAGCGCGCGCCGAAGCGCGCGTCATCGGCTTCGGACAACATGCCCACCTAGGCCGAGCGCGAGCGGGCTTCTTTTGTCTGGCAAAATCACCTCCAGCCTCGCTTCCATTCCCAATTAGAATGCAGATCGTCACCTGTATTTGTAAAAGCTCTCAACGCCTGGGCCACAACAGTTCATCGCTTCACGCGGGCCCGGCGCAGAACCGCGTGACAAATCTCCCCTAACACGCGCTCGGCTGGGGGTCAAATTAACCCCCAAAAGGTTTTTCCAGAATGGATTCTGAACTGCACAGCGCAACTGCGCCAAAATTCGCATAACTATAGAAAACTGAATAGCGAATCGTCTGACATAAATATTTGGATTCACATTGTAAGTTCGCTGACCTATGGCAGGTTAGAGTCAGGTCAGGGTTTCAGTGAAGGCAATTCCTAGGGAATCGTTCAATCTGATCCAATAACGAAGTGTTAGACGAAGCCAACTCTGGGATACTTTCTTCGGTAACACAACAACTGATGAATAAATTAAATTGACGTAGGTTCAGGTATGAAGGTCAGACCAAGGTCCAAACCAACCTGCTTTAATACTTAAGCGCTTCCAATATGAGGTAGATCCTGGTGTTGATTTCGAAATTGTTGATGACCCGGGACCGCATTATTCACCTTCCATGGAGTTGTTTAAGGTCGGAATATGTAACTGACCTGGAGTGAACTCGGTCAACATTTTGATTTTAGGAACAAACTGCCTAGCGTAATCTTTGTAGCTTATCCAAATGCAACACTCAAAGCGGTCTTGTATGATTTTGGTCACCATGATCTTCAAAAGGTCAAACAAAGTGTCTGACCTTACATAAGCATGTGACCTTTTGATAATAACAGTTATCTAGGTTCTTGGGACACTTAAGACACCAACCTGGAATTTGACATTTGCGACCTTATTTTACCCGAAGATCATGACCTAGGAGCGTCAAACTTTGACGTAAGTGAGTTCAGGTACAGGTTAACGCACCCTGTGAATTTGGTGTCTCCAGCTTTCTTTCTTCCTAAGATCTTAGCGGGCTCAATTTACCCCCCACCTAAGCGAAGAGCATCCAGTTGGCCAACCAGGCGCGTGTTAAAAGGTGCGTTTCAAATTTATATGGGCTTTTAAACTGGAGTAGCCATCTTGAAGACCTCTTGGTGCTGCTCACAATTCTACTCATCTTTAGACCTAGGTCCTTCTAATTTCTGAGCAATACGCCCGCAAAATGGAGAGAAGTATGTCTGAGAAAGTATTTCGAAGTCACCCTGTCATTCAGGTATATATATATATATATATATATATTATTATATATATATATATATATTAATATTTATATATATTTATATTTATATACACACGCGCCAAAGTTTGTATGGATAAGCATCGACTGGCATTTATGCGCGTCACGATGATGTTTTCACCGGACCGCCCGTCTGGGGGTGCCCTCGTCGTACCCAGTTTCCTGCGTCGCACCGACTTCTGCTGGGTGGACTTCCACCCAGAACGCGTCGCAGACCGAATTGTAGCCTAGCGGCTCCATCATGTGTATCACGGACGGCACGTCGGTTGCGACCACGCAAGGCAGGCGGCGCTGCAGGCAGAGCCGGGTGAGCTCGGCCATCGCCAGCCGCGCCAGGCCTCGCCGCCGGTGCGTCTCCAGCGTGCGCAGGAAGCCAAGCACCGCGTTTCTGTTGAGAACCGCCCAGCACACGAGCTGGCCGACAGACGACGACGCCATGTCATTATCAGTGGCGACGAACACGCCGGCGCTGAGGCCCACCGTCATGCCGTCACGTATCACACCGTCGATATCGGGAAGATCCGCGGTGTACGGCCAGAAGCGCTTGACGGTGTCCAGGTGTATGCTGTCCAGCGGCCTCACGAAGACGCCCGGCGGGCTGTGAACGAGTGTCAGGCGGGCATACACAGTCAGCGGAAGCATTACCTGTCAGTGCTGCGTCATATATCCCTGGGCTTAGTACATGCAGTCGGCAGGGTGGTGTAGTACACATAGCTGAAGAAAATGGCGAAAATTATACGCGAACCATTAAATTGTGTTAACGTTTTACCTCTGAGGCATTCGCCGACCGCGGTCTCCTGGGGTGGGCTTTCTACAGGACATCTCTCGATAGACCCACCAGATTCGAAACGTTCATGTGGCAAACAGCATTACGTAGGAACCATTTCCGGATGTTGTTCACATGTCAAGAGACTGATGACGTCACAGGCTGTTTAAATGTTTGAGCATCAAAAAAAAAATTCTTTATTCATCGGCCATTTTTATCGCCCGGCCGCGTTGGTGCCGGTAATTGCACATCTCCTGTTCAGCACCAAGCTAAAAAGTGGAATATCATTGCACTTCAAAACCTTGTCGTGATGTTAACGATGGTGTAGGTGTGCTTTCTCTTGTCTCATGATATCTTTGTGGGTATTAACGTGCTATTCATTGAAAAATACATTTGCAGGCTGACATGGGCTAACACATAAAATGTCGTCGATGCCTTGCAAGTATACGGTTTTGGGCAATTATATTAAACACCAACAGTAACATGCTGATGTTCAAATTAAGCAATATAAAGGTAATTTGAAACACGGCTAGGCTGTATCGAGCCAGACCAGCCTAGGTCCAAGAGTTGCCATGCTAACACAACATCCTCGGCCAGCTCTGCCTTTTCTCTCATAAGGGCAGGAGAGCACACGCACCAGCAGGTCGGCACATCTTCGGCGGACGAAAGCGCCTCCTTGACGAACAACCGAGCGACGGCGTCGAGGTGTCCGTAGCTGAACCCTCTCTGTTGACGGACGTAGTCCAGCATCGGCTTCAGGTAGCAGGGCCAGCCGTCGGCACGGAACGGCACCCCCACAGGCGCTCGTGCAGCTCAGGCGCCAGCATGGCGGCAGTCAGGCGACGCATGCTGGCTGCGTCCCCGGCGCGAAGGTGTCGACCACGTGCAAGTCAGGCATGGTCAACTGTCGGAGGTCGGCAGGAGGGAAGTCGGGGTCAGGTCGAGTTGGAGGGAGTGAGCGCATGAGGCCGGCTGAGGTCAGGCCTGGTCTGTCGGTATGGAAATGGGGCGTGCAATTACGGGAGGGAGGGCTTCCAGAAGAGCTGTGTAGCAAATTTATTATTGCTGGCGCAATGGTTAGACTAGTGTAGACGTTGCTCGTGCCAGTCTTCGTCGTTAGTCAGAGAAAGATAAATGTTGGCAGTCAAGAGGAAACTGAGGGAACATTCAGAGGGAACGGTTCATGGTCACGGATTCCGGAAATGTGATAGTTAACCAATGAGAAGCGAGTACGACATAGCAGATGGTCGGCTAAGCCAATCACAAAGTAGGGATTGCTTGGCGATCCCAAAACTATGATGCAACTGACCGCTGGTGAGGTACTGAAGGCCACTTTTTAAAGCAGCATCAAAGCGCAGTAAGGAAGACAGGCATAGTACATGTTCCGATGGGACGAATGTCATGTGGAGAGAGTATTTTCACATAGATTGAATGTTTTCTAGCTTTGCTTCGTCCTAGCCACTTTTGAGAAGTATAGATACGTGGTCTTACGACATCTAGAGACTTTTAGAATTCCTAAGATTTTATTGCCGTGAAATATAAATTTTTTACAGGCGGATATCCAATCCGCACGCTTTTTATCCACTGACCGTAATTATAATAGACACGAGCGGCTTCGATGTGTCGGGGCTTGCGTAGATCCAATGCTCGCACGTGTTGACACCGCTCTGGATCAGGAGCAGCAGACACCTTATCTGTAAGGAAAGCGGGGTCCATAATTAGGTGACAATGGTTCGCACGCCATCATCCGGAAGCTTTCTAGGTTGACGGCAAGTAAATGTTTTCGCAAGACCTATTGGCTTAGGGTGTTAGACACATTTGGTGAAGCCGAGACGAGAGCTGCGGCGAGGTGGACTAGCACCTTTTCGGGTGAGAGAAAAGTAGGTACAACATAAGCAGCACCGTTTCGAGAACACTGCATCAGGAGCACGGCGGTGTTACCCACAACGCTTGGCGAGTTGACCACCCTGAGAACCGTATCCACACCAGCGCCCTCATCATTTGCCTCGAGGCAGTATCGTTATCACCCTGACCCATGAAGGCGGGATATCGTCGTATTGATTCTCAACGACAGGAGCGAGGGAGATCTCCAGGATTGGGGGCTTAAGCCATTTCGCTCTATTTCTTCCATGCACCGCGTAAGCATAGTTGCAGTCACATGCAGCCTGCCCCGGACAAGCGGGTTCACGAGAATGGTAGATGAAGTAAGAAAGAGCATAAATGGTCAGATGAGTTCTCGGAATCGGACGCGAATTATGATCGGATTGAAGGGAGTGTTTCGCACTGGAATATATTGAAACAAGCATTAGATATGATGAAATAATGCGACTTATAATTAACGTGAAACAGTGGAAAGGGATGCTCTTGACAACACAATTTTTTTTATTTAGCGCTATGCACTATGCGCTTCGATGCGTCATTGTTTGATTTCGTCACCGTGCGTTGCACAATACTATTTGGGAGCCAATTGACGATCATTTTATCTGAAAATCTTGCTCACGAACGCCAAATATGAACGACTTTACCAATTATGTTTTTCATGACCTTGCTCATGGGCTATGGAATTGACAGGGTTTTATTGCTGTTATTATGACAGCATGAATGCCAAGGTGCTCTTGAAATACTCTCGCGGAAAAGGTCTATCCGTCTTCGCCGACGTATAGCTCCGAAACTAGAGTGGTTTACATCTCAAAGGGGTCTTGGCTCTGAAATGTACCGAATGGTCACCAACATGGCCATTTCAGTTCAAAGCCTCATTGAAATGTGGAGTAGTCATTTCGGTTGGATTTTAATGCCTATTACGTGTTGTGGTGCATAAAACAGGAAGCTATACCTTTTTCCTGGTTCATAAGGACTTGAGATTTTTCATCCAATAACATAGAGTAGCGCTGTAACTGATGGTATGAATTCAAATAAACACCCAAAACTCACGGAAAGACTTGGAGAAACGCCCTTGTCTCACGGATATATATTAAACTCGCGACGAAGCATCACGGGAAAGGTACCAAACACGAGCAGACAACGATATTTAGCTCAGCGAACACTTCCAGTCGGTGCTCTTATTTCTCGGGAGATTGAAGGACTAGAAGTATGTGCTCTCGTACAAATGTTCAATGACGCAATCACACAGGATGTATTTAAGAGCAGGCTTACTTAAAAGAGATTGTACTGTCTAAAGTAGCCTTTTCCGCTTAAAAATACGTTGTTACTTATAAGTGAGGTTGTATTTAGTGAGCAATATGAGCTATTTATCATAGACCGTGAGATAGTTTGCTCGCTGCAATGTCTTCGAATGTACAACATTTTCTTGAAGCCAAGTTTCTTGAAGACGATGATATTCTTCTTCGCCTTGAGCGCTGCATACCCAATGGGGTGGAATGGACATGAATTACGTATCTATGGCGTCATGCATGCAGGGGCAGATCCAGGATTTCATCAAAGGGGGCCACGCAACATTGTGGGCCCCAAGGGTTTGGCCCCCCCCCAAAAAAAATATCCTTGCATTCCGGTCAGTACATTTTAAGAAAACGGTAAGCAGCATTCATTATATATATATATATATATATATATATATATATATATATATATATAGACCAATATGATAATCCACCCTATAGTGCGCAGTCCTATCAAGCTGTCCGTGCTACAGATGCATATGCATAGAGCTTATTCATGCTCTACATATCATATTAAATCCTGTAATTTCGAGGCTATGTATTTCGGAACAACATCAAAATCAGCCCGAGTTTGCTGCTAACAATCGTCAAACCAAGAACGGACTAGATTCCTGGCTTATTTACGGCTAGCCGGCTGGGCGATGTTATCAGATGATGGTTGATGACTAATGCATATTTATATCTTTGTTGTGAAGTAAGACGAAATATCCTAGCATTCAAATCGTGTTAAATCACAGCGCGGTCTCCGGCGTTGGCAGCTCTATCCAGCTTATAGAGATCGTTGATGGTGTGGTTGCTTGAGCTTGGACGTGGCAATGGTTTTGAAAGCTGGGGACTGAAGCTCTCAGCCCACATCAGAGCCCAAATGTAAGACGGCTCATTTGTCGTCTTTTGCCACAGTACCCTTTTCCTTTTCTTGACGTAGCACGAGGGTTGTAACAATGCTTCGTTTGCGTAAATATTGCCTGCGTTACCTTCCACTCTAACCATCCAAACTTGCATCTTGGTTACAATGGCGTGACGGTATGTTAAGCCGGGGATTGTAGTTTGAAATTCATATCAATACTTGAATCGCTCACGTCTCAGGCACATTCTCTGGTCGCCACCGCTGCTCGCAGATAGCACGTAGCCGCACCTTGGGCTGTGATAACATCACAGAATGCTTGTCGCAGAAATGTTTGGATACGCGTGGACGTGCAATTATGAGCACCTGATCTTTCACGACCCATTTAAAACCACGACAAGTCAGTGAAGTCTTGTCGCGCTCAGGATACTTACCTTAGCTGTGATTGGGCCCAGCTTTCAAACGGGCCAAAGATGGTCTATA
>NW_023596818.1:4469819-4508612 GCF_011947565.3 Pollicipes pollicipes
GGCCGTTTCGTGGCGGTATGGCGTCGTGTCCGGTCTGGCGATCCGCTTGGGCTGCGGCCGACGACCCTGCCTGTACACCAAGTCTGTCAGCAGACGTGGGCTGGCTGCTGCGCTGCCCGCCTCCAGCTGGGACCAGGAAGAGGACGCGGTCCCGAGCACGGCTGTGACTTAACTCCAGAGGTCCCCGGTCGGCCTGAGGGCGACCTGGGCCGGCCTTGCTTCACCCCGGACGGCGTAGCCGGCTTCTGCTTCCCGCTGCGAGGACTGTCCCGACTTGCTGCCGGCGCGCGGCGGGAATCGGTCAGATCTGTTGGGCCGGCCTCTCTGCGGGCTGGGCGCAGCTTTCACGCCGCTGTTCTGCTGTCCCAGACAGGCCGCGCGCAGCGCAGGCTGCGGACGGACCAGCTTCTCGCCGCCGCAGCTGGTGCTGCGTTCGCCAAGAACGCCCAACTTCCCCTGGCTGGTGGCCATCAGCGATAAGAGCGCGGCGTCCGAGGTGAATTTTATTGCGGAGGCGCCGTGATCTCCGACCGGTGGGTGTTGACAGGGGCGACCTGCGCTCAGGCCGAGAGCGGATAACGGTGCGGTTTGGTGACCTCGACTTACAGGATACATCCGACGACAATCCCAGCGCACCCTCGTTCGAACTGGACATTGTGGAGGTTGTGCGGATCCCGAGTTTGCACCGCGGAATCGCGCCAGGTCTCAGGACATTGCGCTGATGAAAACCGCGTCAAAAATTACATTTTCTAGCACTGTAAGCCCTATATGTCTACCAGACGCGCTCCCCACATCGACTGTGCCAACGGACAAGGACCTCATCTTTGCGGGCTGGGGTGCGCCCAATTTTGGCGACAATATCGCGCTCTTGTGGCTGAAGTGGGCAAGAGTGAGAGTGGTTGATTTGCAGGGTTGTAGAGCCAATTACACTAAAAGTGCATCAGAGGAAATTTCACAGTTTTTTGGAGCAGGTACGTTTTGCATAAAGCTTCTTGAACCAACAACAGATTTCACGTGTGCCGTCAACGCTGGCGATCAGGGCTCTCCCTTTATGGACGTTGTCAGAGAAGGCGGCATTGATAAATGGTACGCGGTGGGGCTGGCTCTTGGTGGGACCGTTGTGGCATTGACGAGTTTCCGAACATTAATATCGCGCTGGACCATCGATGGACTGGATTAAGTCTGTCATCACATCGGTCTCGTAAATGCTATTTTAGTTATGTGTGTCGCTCAGCAGTGCAATCCTTCGTCTCCGCTGTTTTCGGGATATTTCTCGTTTAGTGTGTTGCATGGGCTGAGCTCCGTCAACCGCAGTTTGAAATGGCAACAGCCAAGATACCCTGCTGGCAGCACAATTGTTTGTTTAGTTGCGTGGGAGCTGACCCGCGCTTTGACGTTTGACTCTAAATTTCACGTTTGACTTCCTGTGTGGACGGAGTTGATTCCGATTCATATGTGGACGGAGTTGATTCCGACTTCTGTGTGGACGGAATTAAATCCTATTCTGATTCCTTCTCACAGCGCATGGGTTTGATTGCGAACCTGCCTTTGTACACCGCGACAGCAATGTGAGACGACTCCGGTTTGCGATGGTAGCTGAACAAATTTCGGAATCGATTCAGATGGAGTCGAATGACATCTTGAAATTGCGAATGCTGTTGATCCGTATTAAGCTGATAAAATACACTCCAGGCTTCTCGTGGGCTTCAATGGTTGGGTTCACTTATGAATACCCACACCTAGGAAATGAGCGGCGCAGTAGCTGGATAGATTTGAAAACGCGCCGTTGCGGGTGGAGGGTGCAGGTATGGGCTAGACGTACACCAAATGTCGCGAACATGCCTACAAAATAATGCAAAAAGGTAGCATTTGCGCATTTTGTAACAATAAACTTTGTTCACCCGATTTTTGCAATCATCAACGCAAATAAGTAGATGTGGTTACCAACTTTCTTGAAACTCTCATTAGTCTAGTGCTAAAGCGCTGTGGTAAATAACAGAGAATAAGTACCTTGAAGGACCTGTTCTGGCGTATCAATTGAGCGCCTCTGCCCCCATCCAGTGAGCGTGTGCTTTCCCGTGGGTGCTTGCCAGCCTTCTAAACCCACCCGTCGCAAACCGCGATTTACATTTATTTTGCACAGATTACATTTATTTGTATATCATTGTGTATTATTATTATCATTTGTGTGCTATATATATATATTATATATATTATATATATATATATTATATATATATATATATATGGTTCACTATGAATACCCACACCTAGGAAATGAGCGGCATAAGTGTGAATAATAATGATAAGTGAATAATATATATATTATATGTATATATATATATATATATATGTATATATATACGTATATATATTATTGCATTTTATTTGTGCGATTTACATTTATTTGTATCTTACTTATTTTGTATAGATGCTGCACTACGTGTACATCTATACAAAATAGCTGAATGAAGAGAAGCAGGAATTGAGAATAAAGCAATGAGGAAATGTACCAGGACTATGCACCGGTTGTGCAACCCACCACACAACCAAAGTATGGAGTTCGTTCTTGTGTCATCAAGCTTCTAACCTTTTTTATTCGACTTTTGCCCGTTGTATTATGGACGGCTGTCAAGACAGCTTCGTATTCATATTCACATTCAGATTTACCTTCGAGCCCGGGCCTCTTCAATTTCGCCCAAATTTCGCACACAGGCAGGAGTTACTGAGCAGATAATGGCGTGCCAGTCATTTCCGATCATATTGAAAACTTCCAGAGGCAACCAAAGTTCAAGGTCATGAGTCCGACCCTACGATTCCGCTCAGCCTGGACTACTACAATTTAGGTAAAACCTCCACACAGGTGTTCAAATCGTTGATCACGCTACAGCAAACCGTTTGGTGTCGCATTGAAGAATGAGCCATCTAGAGGCGAAATTGTTCGTTCGACTGTGAGGTTTCCGAGGTTTGGATGTGAAAACGTTCGCCGTACTCATATCAAATCTCAGATTCAAATTTGTCTATTGACCGAACCCATACAATTTAGCTAAACTATGTATGTAGGGGTACTCGATACGCTGATCACGCTGCAGCAAAAGCTTTGGCGTGACATGGAAAGATCAGTTTTCTAGACCCAAAGGTCTCCAACGCATTTACATTCAAGTTTGTCTTGCCGGAGTTAGTCGATTACCGAGGCAACATTGTTGGATAATAGCTTGCGCACAGATAGCACTCATTGCACAGATCACAATGGTATACACCGTATACCGTCGCACTGAAAAATTGACCTACAAAGGTCTCCACAGTTCCAGGTCACTGACCGCGAAATCCTACGACGTAGCTAAAAACACACCCATAGAAGGCACTAGATGAGCTGGCCACGCTTCAGCAAAAACTTCTGCGTCACGTTGAAAAATGAGGTCTCTGGAGCAAGAACAGTGTTCACACACTGCCGCTTCAGAAACGTATTCGCCGAATATTAGACCCACTTTGACTAGAACTGTTGACGCAGAAAAGTATTTTGTGTGCTGATCACAACGCAACTGTTTCTTGCAACTGAATTGCTTCCATCACCCCTAAAAAATGAGCCTTCCAGGGGCAAGTGAGTCCGCCTTACTCACATTCAATGTTTCGGATTCCGATTTGTCCATCGCCCGGACTCAAGCGATTGGTTTAAAAACTTGTGCGAAGAAAGTGCTCAAAGGGGCCCCTGCTCGATCTGTCGATTGAACACGATTGTTCAGCTGGAATGTGTGCTGTCTTGCGTGCCGGCGCAGCGTTTGATGTGTGGGCTGACGGGAAAGTTTGTGACTTACCTTTCTTGTTGCCTTTACCTTTTAACTCCTTTAGATCACTAACTCTGCTTTACTGCCGATCATGCCATACTCCCTCTAAAGTGGTACATGGAAGCGTGCCTCCGCTGCACTATTGGCCAGCTGTTCCACCCGAAGTTTTGTGCTCCTTCCCATTCCCCTCTCATTTCAATTTCTTACCATCTCTTTTCGAGCGTTGCTCACTTTTTTGTAGAAGAAAGGTCTATCGATTCGTCACGGCTACTTGTGCTGGCATGAAGCCCATTCTCTCACTGAACTCCCACCTATATTGACAAGGCTCTTGTTCGAGACGAAAGGTGTTTCGCTCCTGTTCTCCATCTTTTACGAGTACTCTGACGCTATTACTTTACTTCGGAATGCAACCACATGCCACACTTATCACTGTCCCTCACCTTCTCATAGCTACTCTTGGCAGCTCAATACTCTTCTTTTCTCTTTTACGTTTCATGCCCCCAAAATTATAGACAAGAGCCCCCAACCCACCTAACGTACTCGCAAACGCAAGAGCTACCACGTCAGACTCGCGCTTCCTTGTCAGAGCGATTTATATGACCTGGTAGTATTTTCTCTCCATGCTGACGGACTGACAAAAAATCGTGGCAGCAGCGTCAGCCCGCTGGTGTCGTCACAAACCACGTGGCTCTGTGGTTACGTGACGGAAGGAGTACGCTCAGTCGTAATTGGTGCCGACGAACGTGCTGTCGACAGATCGAACGTGGCGAGGAAAAGAGAAAGCAAAGAGAAAAAGAGAAAATAAATGAATTTATATATATAATATATATATATATATATATATATATATATACACATATATATATATATATATATATATATATATATATATAAGTGTCCGTATATATTTGACGCTCTTCTGCGTGTTGAGATGCTATTGCATCGTCGGTTTAGTTTGAGACACATCTTTGATGACTTGCTATTTGCACATCTCGTCTCCCCCACGTAAGCGAAGTGTCTCTCTGCTTAGTATCAACACAGGCCCGTCTCTCGCTGGCGCCATGACCGACCCCGGCATAGACTGGCGTGAACATGTGCCTTGGATCGTCACGAAGGTAGGCGCATATTTTACGGCGATCCGTGTAGCCGTCTGCGCTGTTTTTTTTTATAAAGTACTGCGAACACACAGGCAGACCGCCGCGCGCATGGAAATTGGTGAATCACACGTCGAGCTCGGAAAGCGAATGATGAAATGACAAATCGTGTTAGGAGTGCTGTCAACATGCGTCGCTCCTTTCCAACGTCATTTAAAGCGTCCTTCTCAACAACCTTGTATTTCAGCTACCCCATGAGGAGTGAGCACCATCACCGTTCTCAGGCCGGCAATCCCCACACCGGCGCCAGGCAGCCGGTGTGGGGATGAGATAGTTCCCCGGCCCGCGCAGAGGCGGAGGGAGACGTGCGGCCCGGGTCCCGGCGGCCGGCCGGCCGGCCCGCTAGCCTGGCAGTGTCAGGGCCGCTCTGCACAGCGGTGGGTGGAGACAGCCGACACGTCGGGGTGGGAAAACGCAGCGGGAAGATAGGGCTTGCCATTCGGCCATATCGTTTAAGACAAAAGATAGTTCGTCCAAAATTACTCACATTATGCATCATGTGATTGTGATCGCCAAATTCCATATCCGTCGACCATTGTACATTCCAACGTTTTGAAATCTTTTCTCATCGTCGGAGAAATAAAAGTGGCGCAAAAAAACATTCCCAGACACACAAACTCATTACTTGTGCCGATGGAGGAGGGGGGGGGGGGGGGGGGAGAGACAGCTGGATGATACGAAACAACACTCCTGCTCCTGGGTCGGTCAGTGGTATTCTGCTGCGCGGCACAACATACTTTGCAGTCATGGGCTACTTAAATAAAGTATTATTCATTACAGTTTTTACTGAGCCCCTGGGTTCACATCTGATTAAAAAGGCCAATAATATCTTGCTTAACTCATCTAACCTGTCATCTAAGAGTCTAAAAAAACTAGAGCCCAAAGAGAGCAAATCCAAAACCGACACACCGCACAGTGGAGCTATTTTGAGCTTTTTGCTTACCGCAAACACTACAGCATCTACCTGAGAACCCTCTTGATTAGGCATAGCCCATGCGTCTGCGAGGTGCGTGTGGCACTCTCAAACCGTGGGCGCGCTACTGACCGGACTTGTGTTCGACTCAAATTTTTTGAGTCTGCTCAGAACTAACTCGCAGATTTTGGGATCCGATTCAGCTCACGACTCAAGCCGTGCCACATTTTTTTAATCGACTCAGTTCCAACCCATTGCTTGCATTGACTCATTTGATGTACAACTTACGGCTTACAAATCAAAGATGTTATATATATATATATATATATATATATATAATGGTATGGAAAAAGGTCCGAATAGCCCAGCAGCAAGTCGTTTGTTGTTGCGTCTATATGCCGTTTGAGCCCACCAAATGCAGTGCAGCAAACAATACCTTTCCTGTAACCTGTTTCCGACCATCTCTGTTAAGTCTCAGCTATAACGCTAGCATGTCCTACCTCGCACCCGCAACCCGGATACGTTGGTTATATAGCATGCAGTGTGGACTAGACTACACTTAACCTCAAATTTCGTAGTTTACATGTCAGGTGTCAGCCAAGTGCATTCGCCCCGCAGGGGCACCGAGTTCGGCCGGTGTAGGGGACTGGCGCCCCCTCGGGTCCCAGCTCCGGCAACGGGTGGACAGCGCAAGCTGTTCCTCTCAGGGCGTAGCGACCCTGCCGGTACGTGAACTCGCAGTCTAACGTTGTGAGTTCGCAGTCAACGTTGGACGACACTGGCTGTTCGAATTCTCTTGGTGATTGGATGCTCTGTGCTGAGAAGAAGCTTCGAAATTGTGATAAGCCGCCCTAACCGGTGGCAAAGCGCAAGGCGTAGGAATAAATTACTTAGTAATGATCATTTGCGAGAACGCCATTTACGAAACAACATGGTTTGCCACTCATTTCACTCAATATCGTGATAAGCGTTGTTTGATCTCGTCGCCACCCCACCCTATCAAAATTTGATTGCGCCGCCCCTGTCTTCAATCCTGGGGCTCGCTGTAAACTAATTCATCACCCGCCTAGGAAAATCCCGTCACAGCGCTGAACGTACCCAAATCAAAGACCCAAATAACAGTAAGCCTGTCGCAGACGAAGTGATGCACTCAATCATCTGATTCGAATATGAAACTCCTGTCGACCTGTCCAAAGGCCGCCGCTCCGCGAGACTGTGCCGGCCCGACCAACACGAGGTTCAGTGGCAGGTCCATGCCCCTGGTCTGTCCCATATTCGCTTACGCCCGGGCACTTGGACGTGCTTACAGTTGCTATGTTGAACTAATGTACTATTTGAATGGCTTTACGCATGCATTAGCGCAGCGCAAAGTGCACCAGAAGGTCATGTGCGCCAATTTTATTGATGTGGATGGCGAGACGGTGCCTCTGAAAGCAATAACCGGGCTCATTCGGGATTTGAACCCGGGACCTCTCGCACCCTAAGCGAGAATCGTACCCCTAGACCAACGAGCCGACAATAGACATTTAAGCGTTCCAATTCTGACTCGTGCCGCTACTTTCACCTCATGCGATGTACAGCTCCGAGCAGCATGGCCACACCCACCATCGTCTCACCATCTCATGACGTCAAACATTGGCTTCATACTGCCGCCGGGGAGCGTAGGCCCAGCAGCGGGGCTTGGCCAGTGCCATTGTGAACACGTTGGTGTACATGGGTCATATCAATCACCTGGTGATGCATGCAAACAACTTAATTAGAAAGTGGCTTGCTCCCTGGAGAAGAGCCGATATGTTAAGCTGACTTCGCGCTTCACGTTGTGTGCTGTTCCCCGTGCCAGGGTACCACAGAGAACACAATATAGGGTAGAACAAAGGACAGAGTAGGGACAGGAGACAGGACGGGGCAGAGGAATAAATGACGGCGGACAGGAAAGGACAGAGGGTTCAGGGCTTGACAAATGACAGTGCAGAACGAGAGATAGGTTATGGCACGCAAGAACGCAGGACAGAATGTAGGCATGGAACCAAATCGTCCAGGTGGTCTAGGGAATTATGCTGGACTCGTTATCCAGCAGCAATGTGCACGGGTGAGTCCCAGAGCGACCAAGGGCGGCCGTGCCGCAGCATTTGTGTGCTTTGGCATGTAAAACGAAACGGATCTTGCTCTGATCTGCTCTCTGCCCTTTGCCTGCTTCGTCCACTGTCCTCTCTTTCGATCCTGCCCAAGTCCTTCGTTGTCGTCTGCCGCGCACACCTTTTTGCTTTGCCTTGTACGTTGTCCCGCCTGCGCTATCACTCGTGCCCTTGTAGCCTGGTCAGTCTTTTTCTGCATCAGTTTCCGGATTACCAGTCTTTTATCACAAAATGAGCGCTAATAATCAGTGCCTTGCAGTATGATATTTTGAGACGTTACTGGGTACAGACAGCGGGTCCGGAGCTGTCGACTAAAGTAACAGAGCGGCACACAACTAACACGTTATTTACACGTCGACGGCCCGTTGGCCTAGTGGTGTAGTTCTCGTGTCGGGTGCGAGAGGCCCCGGTTTCAAATCCCGGACGAGCCCAGTTATTGATATGGACGTTGCTCCTAGTATTCCGTCTTCCCCACCGACTTGCACGATCGCTATTCAGTTAGTGCTTCGACTTTCAGCTTCGGTATCCATGTCCCAGTATATATGTCTTTGAATGTCCCAGTACGCACATGCGACGTACTGGGATATTCAAAGAGGCACTGTGGTATGTTCGAAGACGTGCGTGCTGTGTGATGTGGGCAACAAATCTCAAAGTGTCATTTTGAGACAGTTGCGTACTTAATTATTTTGGAATCAGTCAGTAGCGTAACTTTCAGCGATATTTTTGGAGAAGCAAATTTTGGATCTAACATGATTGAATTGATTGCACTTTAAAACCTAGATTTTGAATCGCATCAACAATGTTTTGTGATGAATGACATTGCATGTTTTAAACACCTGATTAATAGCTCGCAGGTGCTGAGCAATCAAATAGCATGACGTCTTCTTCTTTCTCTAATGCCGCGTTTCGTCCCGTCATATTCTTGGCACTGCCCAATCCCCACGCTTTCCTGTATCCTGTTCCGTCTTATCCTATTCTGTCCTAGGTTCTGCCCTGTCATCGATCCAGTCCTGCCCGATGTCCTGCTCTTTTCTTTACGTGCTGTTCTCCTACCACGTCTTGCTCTGTTACATCGCCCCAGGGGCGGATCCAGAGGGGGTGGCCACGGGATCATGCACGGGCGGACCCAGGATTTTGTTAAAGGGGGCCACGCGACATGGTGGGGCTCCTCCAAAAATATTCTTGCTTTTCGCTGGACAAAAAAAAATGAAGTTGAATTTTCGAAACATATTTGTTGTTCATGCTTTGTATATATGTATATATATATATATATATATATATATAGATATATAGATATATAGATATATATATATAGATATATATATATATATATATATATATATATATATATTCAAAGCATGAACAACAAAATCTCTCTCTCTCTCTCTCTCTCTCTCTCTCTCTCTCTCTCTCTCTCTCTCTCTCTCTCTCTCTCCTCTCTCTCTCTCTCTCTCTCTCTGGAATCCCATATTTCCTCACACCCGCGCACTTGAATGTGCTTACAGCTGGTGGGTTTAACTAGTGTCCTATTTGCATGACTTCACCATAAGCATTAGCGCAGCGCAACGCGCTCCAGGAACTCATGTGCACCAATCTTCATTGCTGCAGATGGCGAGTAACAGCCTTTGAAGGCGATGGTTTGAGCCCGGGACCTCTCGCGCCCTAAGCGAGAATCATACCCCTAGACCAACAAGCGGTCAACGGTCGCTTAAACGTTCCAATTTTGGCTCGTGCCTTTACTTTCACCTCGCGCGATGTACAGCTTCGAGAAGACTGGCCACACCCATCATCGTCTCACATCTTATGACGTTAAGCAATGGCTTCACACTTCCGCCGGGGAGCGTATGCCCAGCAGCGGAGCTTGGCCAGTGCCATTGTGATCACGTTGGTGTGCATGGGTAATATTAACCGCCTAGTGATGCATGGCAACAACTTAATTGGAAAGTGGCTCGTTCTGTGGAGAGGAACCGATATTTTAAGTTGACTTCGCGCTTCACGCCGGGTGCTGTTCCCTACGCTCAGGGTACCACAGAAGACGCAATAAAGGTTAGAACAAAGGACTGATCAGGACAGAAGACAGGACAGGACAGAGGACTAAACAAAGGAGGCAGGAAAAGACAGAGAGTTCAGGGCTTAGCAAGTGGCAGTGCAGCACGAGGGGTAGGTTATCACAGAGGAGAAGACAGGACAGAGGGCATGGAACAAAGCCGTCTCCGTGGTTTAGGGGGAAAGATGCTGGACTCGTAATCCAGCAGTAGTGTGTGCAAGTAGCTCCCAGAGCAATCCCGGGTGACCGTGCCGCAGCATTTGTGTGAAACGGCATGCAAGACAGAAAGGATCTTTGATCTGCTTCTGTATTTTGCCTCCTTCGTCCACTGCCTTTTCTCTCTCGATCCTGTCCTTAGTGTTTGGATCTCTGCCATTCGCTCGGAGTCATCTGCCCGATATCCTTCCTTGCTATCTGCCCTGCGTACCTTTTCGTTCCGCCCTGCACGTTGGTCCACCCTGGGCTAACACCCCAAGGTGGTTCTTCTGGCCTGTCCTGGCTCAGTCCTTTTTCTGCACTGGTTTCGGTTTACCAAGTTGTTTACACAAGATGTCCGCACTAATAACGAGTGTCTTACACTTTGAGCTCGTGAGACGACACTGGGTGTGGACAGTGGGTCCAGAGCTGTCGACTCGCGATGTGAAACTAACAGCACGCCTCGCAACCAGGACGTTACAATTCATTTTGTCGGCTCGTTGGTCTAGGGGTATGATTCTCGCTTCGGGTGCGAGAGGTCCCGGGTTCAAATCCCGGACGAGCCCAGTTATTGTATCAATGGTGTTCCTAGCAGTCCGTCTTCCCCACTTACTTAGACGATCGCTATTCGATGCGTTCTTTGACTTCAAGGTTCGATATCCTATGAGCGCATGCGGCGTGCTGGGACATTCAAAAGGTCATTGTTGTAAGTTCGAATGCATGTGTTCAACCAATCTATACCTGTCATTTTGAGACAGTTGTGTACTTGAATTAATCATTGTTGTGACTTTCAGCAATATTTTTGAAGAAGCAAATTTTGGATCTCACATCATTGAATTTATTGCACTTTTAATCGATCGCACCTAGCTTTTAAATTCAATTAAGATTGTCCTGTGCTGAAAGACATTGCATGCTTCAAATGATAGCTCGCAAATCCTGATAAATCGAATAGCATAACGTATTCTTCTTTCTCCAATTCCGGACTGTGTCTTGTGCTTTTATTTGTACTGTCCGTCGCTACGCTCAGCAATTTCCTGTTCCGCTACGTCCTGTCCTGTCCTTCGTTCTGTCCTGCTGTCGGTCCCGACCTGGCCAGTGTGCTGCTCTGGGCTTAATGTGCTGCATATCCTGCTTTGCCTGCCTCGCGTGTCTTGCTCTGTCACGTCGCCCTGTTCTTTGGGAGGACACAGGGCAGACAGCTATATGTCCGTGAAGCTGGTGATTTATTCAGAGATTTATTCAGCGATGAGTTTCGATTTCTTTCAAGAAAGGTCTCAATGTGAACTATGGCGCAAAAAATGACCTTTATTTTGCAATATCATGTGATCATCGACGTCAAATTCTTGGTCAAAGGGCGGCGAACTCGATGTCACCGGGAAATTACGGCTGATTTGCAAGTTACAAGCTTCAAAATATTCAAAAGTGCAAGAGCTGGCGTCCGTCAAAAAGTCCTGACCTCTCAAAGTCACCCTTCAAGGTCAAACGCGGGCTAAAAGGACTGGGAGCTCAAAAGTTGCCAGCCGATTTTAAACTTGCAAGCATCAGAATATTTACCACAGAAACAACTAGCGTCCGTTTAAAGTTCTGATTCCTCAAGGTCACCTCTTAGTGTCGAACGTGGGATCAAAGGACGGGGGAATTCAACATGACCCAAAATTCCCGCCCGATTTTAAGCTTCCTAAGATCAGAACTTTCAACACAGAAAGAACTAGACGTCCGTCAAAACATCCTGACCTCTCAACGACAACCTTCAAGGGCAAACGCGGGCTCAACGAACGAGGACTAGTTTGGCCGACTCTGGTCCTTTCTGTGGTATATATTCTGATATATGCAAGTTTAAAATCGGGCGGTAATTTCTGGTTCACATGAATTTCACCGTCCTTTAAGCCCGTTTTTGACATTGAAGGGTGACATTGAGAATTCAAGACTTTTTGTCTGACGCTAGTTCTTTCTGTGGTGAATATTCTGATATTTGCAAGTTTAAAATCGGCCGGTGATTTTGGGGTAATATTCTCCGTAATAATAATGAATTCTCCGTCTTCTTTGCCCCACGTTGACCTTGAAGGATGACCTTGAGAGGTCAGGACTTTTGGACGAACGCTTGTTCCTTTTGTGTTAAATATTGTTATGTTGTGTGTGTGTGTGTGATGATTAAATAATATTCTAGCTCTTGAAATTTTGAATGTTTTAACGTTTGCAGTTCTCAAATAGGCCAGTGATCCTTGGGTGATATGAGGTTCCCGTCTTTTGAGCACGCGTTTGACCTTGAACGGTGGCTTTGAGAGGCCAGGACCTTTGAACAAAAGCTAGTTTTTCATGCTGAATATTGTAATGTTTGTAAGTTTAAAATTGGTCGGTAGTTTTTGGTTGATTTGGACTGCCTGTCCTTTGAGCCCGAGTTTGACCTTCAGGAATCAGGACTTTTTAAGGACGGTAGGTAGTCGGACGGACGGTAGACGGTAGACGGACGGTAGTCCTTTCTGTGGTGATTATTCTGATATTGGGTAGTTTAAAATATTCCGGTAATTTTGGGGTGATATTGAGTTTTCAGCCTTTTGAGTCTACGTTTGACCATAAACGGTGCCTTGAAAGGTCAGAACTTTTTGATGGACGCTAATTCTTCTTGTGATGAATATTCTGACATTGGCAAGTTTAAAATCGGCCGGTAACTTATGGGTAATATTGAGTTTCCCGTCCATTTAGCCCACGTTTAGCCTTGAAGGATGACCTTGAAAATTCTGGACTTTTTGACAGACGCTAGTTTTTTCGTTGGTCAATATTCTGATGTTTGCAAGTTAAAAATGGGCTGGTAATTTTGGGGTAATATGGAATTTGCCGTCCTTTGAGTCCACGGTTGAGCTTGAAGGGTGATTTTGAGTTGTCAGTGCCTTTCGACGGACGTGCTCTTGCGCTTGTGAATATGTTGATGCTTGCAGCCTGCAAATCGGCCGATAAATTGCTGGTGATATCGAGTTCTCTTACTTTGACGCAGCTTTTGACCTCTAAGGTTACTTGATATTGCAACCATAAAGGTATTTCCGATGTTCTCGTGCTATAATTGCTCTTTGAGGACGTTTTTCAGAGAATTCGGAACCAGTCGCTGAATAAATCGCTGTATGAATCGCTAGCTTAACATGTACATAAGCCGGACATATGCCGGGGGCACTCCTTGGTTACTCCCCATGCTCGACGTCACGAGCTTGTTAGACCATAGTGAATGTTGGCCAGTGTGCTCTGGGCCGCCCAAAGTACGAAGTGAAAGTTACGGCACAGGCCAGAATTTGAAGAATTGAGCATGCGCTATCGGCTCGTTGGTCTAGGGGTATGATTCTCGCTTAGGGTGCGAGAGGCCCCGGGTTCAAATCCCGGACGAGCCCAGTTGTTGTGCTGCTGAAGGTAGTTACTGGCAGTCTATGTTAGGTTATCAGCGCACATAATTCCTCGAGCCCTCTGAGCCCCTCAGTTGCATGTGGAAAGCAGCCAGGTGTACAGCACAATGTCCAAGCCCACCGAGTGCAAGCACGTTGGAGCATGCGTCTGTAAAGGTATGGGCTTAATCCTTGCGATCGAATGCAAAATGCGGTGAATAGTGGTGTGTTACCGTAATACCCGTTGCGTGAAAGCGATTGTAAGAGGCCATTAACGATGATTGACAGGAGATCTTCGATGGCCGCGTTTGGTATGTGATATGTACTAAGGGCATGTGCATCAGTCGTGCCACGGAACCTCGCGTTGACCGGGTTTTTCCACGCGATTCCAATTCCACGCACAAACTGGTTTCGTGAGTATTTTCCTATTCGTGATGTGCAGCTGACGTCAGTTTATCTGGGACGGGCTTGCTGTTGTTCGGGTGCTGCGTTCAGACATGTCCGCTGCCGATATGTAATATGATAAATATCGTGTCATCGCAAGCGGCCGAAGTGGATGGCGTACCATGGCAAGTGCGGGACCTGCGGCCTCGGTACAGCGATGCATCACGACGCGACGCCAGTGACAAGGAGGACGGACCCCTATATCCGCGGACCCGTCACACCAGGAGGCCTCTGGCGCAGTCGCTGACAAACCCGGACAACGCGGAGCACGCACCGACGGCGACTGGGACGGAACCGGTGGGCATCCTGACCTGCCCTGAGCAGCCGGCGGAAGAAGTCGCGACCATGCCGTCGCGACGCAGCCAGCGTGTGCGCCGACAGCCGCGCAAACTTTATGGACAGAGTGTATCGAGTGATTGGATAGTATGAACGTTGGTGTGAGAGTATGGTCTTTGAAGATCAGGGGTGAGTGTAGCGGTGGACCATGTATGGCAACAGATCATGCCCCAGGACAGTGTTAACGCAGGGAAACGGTCACGGCTAAGGGGGCGAGAGGCGTTGGCCCGTGGACGCGGTGGAGTGGGACGCGGTGGCGCCGGCGAGTCACACGCCGATCGGGTTGCGGGTGGGCTTGGAAGGAGTATAAGAGGTGCTGCTCGGGGCGCGTAGGGAGTCTCCCTGTCGGCGTTGCGTGCGGCAGTTCGCCGTTGTGTGTGGGGGTAGTCCACCGCGATGTGACCCCGAATACAGTGAAAAATATACCAAATAAGCCCCAAATAGTATACTCTATTTCACATGACAATTCTTCACCGGGTGACCAATCCCTCGTCGGTTAACTGACTAAACTAAGTTAGTCACCTGGCGAAGGATTGCCATCCAAAAAAATAGTGACACTACTTGGGCCTATTTAGTATTTTTGCACTTCATCAAGCCTGAAGCCAATGTATTCTGTAGATGACCAGGCGTGAAGCAGCTCAGAGAAGGGATATAGTATTTTTCTACGCACACTTTGCCACAACGCCCCAGGAAAGAGCGCGGTCACGATCCTGTTTCTACCTTATCTTACCTCACCTCACCTTATGGTGATCGGGAATCATAAAAGGCCACTAGGCCTGTCGGTCCGGTCTTGTCAGGCTCCCGCCTCGATAACCAAACGGCCTCCAAATGTTTAAAGCAAATTATTTCTCTTGTCCCCTACGTTGCGAGCAAACTCGGCGCGCTGGCGTCAAGACGCAGCCATTCGCGTCGTCCCCACTCACGCAGCATTTTACTCGATGCCATGAAAGACGGAACTTGCTCAGACTACTTTCCAGCACGACAGCCTAAAAGGTTTACCCGTGTCCAGCCAAATGCCTCTAGAAATCCAGTACAGCGCCTGACAGCGAACATCGATGGCGAGACGGGCGCCAGACGCCAGCATTGGACCTTGACAAACCACCCCGGTACTGCCACACAAGCTGATGCAAAGAGACAACGGAACAACGGACGTGATGCAAGCGGATCCACCGGAAGTGCCTCACTTCCGGTCTGGCACTAATGCACCATACTGCTGCGCCGCAATGCAGCGACCCGCCCGCCTGCTAGCGCGCTGAAAGTCTCCGTCGATTGACGGAGACTTTCTGTCGCCGGGGCGGGACCGTAGCGGACTTGGACTCGCCGCCAACAGTCTTAAGGCATTCACGAGACAGCCGCGGCAACCGCTGGCTCCAACGGAAAACGAGCGAACGGTCCCGCCACGCCGCGCCGAACAAGAGCAACGCCGCGACGCGACGGCATCGACGAAACCCCGTCTGAAACCTCGGCGGCGCCCATCCGATTGGCAGTTATTAGTCAGAGGGTGATAGCCAGGGATGTAATTGCAGAGGTCGGACTGCGGGTGACTTGGCGAGATAGAATATGAATTAGGTCAGAAGTACAATAAATTACACGAGCGGATTGCATTACATATGACAATTACATTATCAAAACAATAGATCATATAAGTGAACTAGATGAGGAGGTGCAATATCTTCAGTCACAAATGTCATACGATGATCTACCACTGCAAAAGAACACGTATTTGCTTACAAAGCCGTATTTAGTTATGAGTGTCATCAAAGCACTGTGGTAATACCTCTGGGTGCAGCGAAGCGACAAGTTTATGGTGTAGTTGAATATCAACCTGCATCAGCCCCTTGCACCCCGAAAAGGGGGCGTTAACCGTTTCATAGATTTGATAAGTTTCTGTTCGCATGGCTATGTGCTGATTAAGTTTAACAGAGAAATCTCACATGTTATGGCCCGGGTTGAAAATCTGCCTTTCTTGTTATTTGTTGTGAAGAGCCCAGTGTAAAAAGACACAGCCAGCCCAAGTAATACTTCTCGGAGATAAAAGCCCTGTAAGTCAGTCTGTGGGTTCAGACGACGCATGCGCGTCGAAGACGGCTTCACCATAGTCTGTCACCCAAAATGTTCCCCCGGGTGAGACAATGGCAGTGGCGGCCTCCGAACCACACGCGGCAGCGCTGTGCATCCCCGACACATCAGTAGCTTAAATCTCTGAACACACCCGGGGTTGGGGCGGATACCCGCACGGCACACCTGCTGCGTACGATGAGCCAAACACCGCGTTTAAACCAAACACGCACCGCTATGGCGGATGAAGGGTTTCCGTCACAATTTGAAAGTCGTTCCCGGATTTGGCGACAATTCCGATTGGTCTGCTTCGGAAGCGCAAACTCATTTTATCCAAAAATGCATCCTCTTGAAATTATCACATTGCTGTCACAAACATGACGTCAGCACATGTCCACGAGGATGTCATTCACTTCCTATCCCTGCCGTCCGTGGTAGTCCATGAAGAACCGCGACATGTGCTTGATGTACCTGGTCTGACGCTCATAACACGTCCTCAGGAGAGCCTCCCACGAGATGTCGTCGCGCTGCGCAGGGTATCCCCTGTCCGACGCGGCACCAGGCCCGCCCCAACCGTGCTGATACTCAGGGTACGAAGAGTTACATCCAGTTGAGTAGCTCCAGAAGTGAGCACGACTCGCAGGTCCACGGCTAGTCCAGGGCCTCGGATACGACGCGTGCCATGCCGGATGGTGCGCATCCCACGAATACTGGTCTTCATCCGGCCCTGGAGGACGACGCCACGCCCAGGGGTTCGCGTACTCACCCCGACTCCAATGGCCATGACCCGACCACGGGTTCGGATACGCCGCGTGTCCCTGAGCGACATAAGCGCTCCTCGGATCCGGGTACCCGCTCCCTGGCGGTCCGTACCCAGCCCAGGGAGGTGATTGACCCGCACCGCTCGCGGGACCCGGCCCCGTCCAGTCTCCCGCTCCCGCACCGGCCCAGCTCCCCGGGTGCCCCGCGCCGGCCGACGGGGGGCCGCCGGCCCACGGTGGGGGTCCGCCCGGGGCCCACGGCGGCGGACCCGTGCCGGGCCCCCACTCCTCACCCCGCCAGGCGTCACCCGCTCCGCCCTCGTGGGGCACGTCGGTTCCCTGAACAGCCCCAGCCTCCTCGTCCTCGCCCTCGTCCTCGTCCTCGGCTTCGTCGTCCGACACCTCGCCGCTCGACGAGTCGGGGCGCGGGCTCTGGCGGGCGGCGGCGCGCGCCAGCCGCTCTTCGGCCACCTGGCGGCGCAGCTGGCGCTGGAATGAGGCCGCCTCCTCCTCCGTGGTCGCCAGCTGACGGATCTCTGCATCGGCGTCGCCGGTGGCGCCACCTACCGCGGGTCCTGCCTTGGAGGTGGTGCCGCTCACATTCTTGCCGTTGTTAGGAATAGCACCGCGGACGACGCTGACAGAAGGCGGAGCGCAGATGGCGCCATCCGCGTTTGGTGACGCACAGGTGGCAGTGCCGGCGGATGCCGCGCCAGCACCACCAGCAGCGGCAGCGGGCGGTCGGGCCAGGGAGGTAGCACCAGCACCGGCAGACGGAGCTCTGACACCAGCACTGACCGCTTGTCCATTTACAACAGGTTGACGACCAGCTGAAATTACTTCCGACTCGGTTTTACTGTGCTGAGGCACTGCGGCACGCTTGGTCGCTTTGACGGCGGCGACAGGACCGGTAATGTGAAGTGTGAAGCTCTCCATGATGTCTGTAAGCGTAGTCTCGACCTTATCGCCGAATCGGGAAAGCACTTTGCCGACACCGCGCTTGCGCATTGAAGCGACTATCTTTCCGTAACGTTTCGCGTCAACATCCTGCTTGAACTTCAGATACTCAGCCAGTGTGGCGAGATCCTCTTCAGTCAGAGAATTCACCCTGCGCGGATGTAGTTTGCCCACGACCTCTCGCAAGCGTGCCTCGTCCACGTGCATCGTCTCCTCTATACTCGCATCCAGTGTCTCTCGCCCACCTTCCAGCTGGGGAGCAGTCTGATTTCCAGCCCCGCCGTGCGCCCGCATCTCCCCAGCGTCTCCGTCTCCGTCTCCATCACCGCCGTCCAGCCCCGTCCGCCCCTCCCGCGCGTCTCCATCTCCGTCTCCGGAGCTCCAGTCGTCCCGCTGCCGCTCCTGATCTCGCTTGTATGCCTCCAGCAGCGCCGAGAAGCTGTCTCCGCTGTCGCTGTCCGCCGCCGTGTCCGCACGCGCGCCGGCCGCTTGCCCCGTGCGCCTCGGCGTGTCCCAGTCCTGGCGGCGTCGCGGTACATCACCACCCGCCAGCTGGTCCTCAGACTGCCGCTGGCCGCCGGCCCCGGCCGCCCCACACACAGCCTCCTCTCGTGAGACCTCATCGTCTGCCGCCACTGCGCGGTCGCGCCGCGGCGCGCCTGTGTCGCCCTCCGGCGCGCGCTCCGGCTGTGGGGGAGGCCGGCCGGGCGTCCGTCGCCCCCGCCCCGCCACCGCACGCTCCCAGCCGTCCGCCGCCGCCTCGAGGCGCGCCCCCTCCGCCCGCTGGTCGGGCACGGGCGGCGGTGGGCGGCGGCGGCGCGCCACGCGGATTTTCCGTCCGCCGCCGCCCCCGGCCGGCGCCGCCTCGTCCGCCTCCGGCGCCGGCCGCGTCCCCGGCGCCTGCTCACCCCCTGTTGGACTCCGTTCGTCTGGCGACTGCCCGCCCGGGCGGGTTGGTGCGTGCGCTGAGGCGCCGCCCGCGTCAGGCGCGTCAGCGGGAGGTCCACCACTGGACTCTGTGGGGGGCGTTCTTCGGCGACTTTCCCGCAGCGTCGCCCGCCGCCGGCCTGGTGTGCCCATTGACCTTCGTCTTCGTCGCGTTCGCCTTCGCCTCCTCGCCTGCCGCCGGTTCCTCACCCTCCACTACGAACTCCGCCCATCCCCTCCGTCGTGCACGTCTTCAGATCGTGCGGCAGGCTCTCCGGCAGCCGCAATGGCGCCACGCCGGCCGCCTCGGCCACGGTGGCGAGCCGCCGCTCCTCCTCGCCGGCAGCCACGAGCGCCACGGCTGCGCCGCGACTGCCGTACCGACCGGCGCGGCCCACGCGGTGCAGGTACGTGGCGCCGTCCCACGGCACGTCCAGCTGCACGACCAGGTCGGCGTGCTCGCTGTCGACGCCGCGCGCGCCGAGGTCGGTGGCGACCAGCACGCGGCAGCGGAGGGAGGTGAGGCGGGCCAGCGCCTCCAGCCGGCGCTCCTGGCTCAGCGCCGAGGAGAGGTGGGTGCTCGGCCAGCCGCGCGCCGTCAGCTGGGTCGACAGCGTCTCCGCCCTGTCGAGACAGCGGACCGAGGTTGGAAGAGCGTGGATTGGAGACGCAGGACGTGATGATGACGGCGATGCTGGTGCACGCGTATCCACTGTGCCAAGGTTTAACACGGGCCAGGTCTCTGTATCATGGACGAAAAACGCTCTCTCCGGTCGCAACTCAACAACAACAACAACAACAAAAACTCCGGCCGCAAAAGAGCCTTATGGGACTCGCGCTGTCGGAGAGGGATGTGGGGGCCACTCCGCTCTACGTATCCAGACATGGAAGGGATACATGAACATACACGAGACGAAGCTGCCCACAGCAAGAACATACACGAGACGAAGCTGCCCACAGCAAGAACATACACGAAACGAAGCTGCCCACGGCAAGTTCCAGTGTGCGCGAGCGCACCACACATCAAAAAAATCGTTACTCTCAGCCCTTGGGCTATCTTAGTGAACCGACAAACTCATGCAGTAGATCGTTGGCAGATCCCTGATCGGTCAGCGAGGGCTCCACACGAACACCAGGTGAAGCATCTCCCTTCACCTCGTCTGGTGGTTGGAGAAGACGAGACACTGGGTGAAGCTGACGGTGGAAAGCAGGTGCACCAGCGCGTCCAGCTTGAGCTTCAGCTGCTTCTGCACCAAAGGCTGGTACGGCACGGTCAGCACGTACTGACGGATGCCGAGCAGGGCGGATGAGGACTTGCCGAGTCTGTCAAACCAGCGTCGACGGTTAGTCTGGACTTTCTCACACCAAACGGTTCGTATGTTTTGAAGGGCGGACATCAGTGACACATCAAACAGGAAGATTCGGACATGAAGCCAGCTAGAATAGCGACAAGGTTCATAAGATAGGGCGTTTTACGAGATATCTACAGATAAAATGAATGACACGTTAACACCCCCATCTCAAAACCAAATATCATTGCACATATTGCCAGTTCCAAGATAGCCTGCAACTCCAGTACCACCTTCGTAAACGACATCGTTGCCTTCGACCCTCGACCGACCTTAGCGCTGATGTCGCCTTGGCGCTCAGCGAACACTAAAAACTACAAAACTATTGCCCATTCGACAACTTTAAAAATCATGAGACTAATCAGCAGTAAGTTCCTGAAACCTATGTCGGTCGAAAACCTCAATGAACAGCCAGTACAGCACATTGGATCGTGCGTGCGGTGACAAAAGATGGCCCACGACTCCGTCCAACCGGGAACTCAGGAGCACTCAGAGCACAGACCTGACGAAGGTCGGTGTGCGCATGTACCGCGCCAGCAGGTCGGCCAGCGTCTCCGGGTAGGTGGCGCTCAGAGCAACCATCTGCTTGCTGGCTGGCAGGGTGGAGTAGATGAAGCTGAAAGCGTGGGGCAAGTTGGTCAGCTGGACCACGCACCTTTGGCAACGAGGCAACGCATGACCCTGTTTCGCTCTGTGCAAATCAGACCGCTCAGAAACGAGTTGACGAATCGACGGTCGCCAGATCCAGATAGGTAGGCATAGGGATGGGGATCAATAGGGATGTATTGAAGATAGGTGTAGGGATGTACGAGGTATAACAACGCGCAAGTCCTATACCTTAAAAATCGAGCCGACGGCATATCGCCCATGCATGCCTGGCAGAAACCTGGTAACCGATACAGTGGTTGGGGCGTACGAGAGGGCACTACCAGCGCTGAGCAACGCCTGCTCTAACGCTCGGTGCAGTTAGGATGTTCAGGTGACGTCCTCTGATCTTCTGTAGGTCCGATCTGAGCTCGATCTAGTTGACTTCAGCAGTGTGAATGCGGCAGCGTTGACTGCCGCGGAGACTGAGGTTCTCCCGATCAAATAATGCAGTGTGGGCGTGCCAAATGAAGTTGAAAATGCCGTGAGGGATGGTTTCCCAGACGCGATTTCGTGACAAAAAAAGACTTCGACACAACCAATATGCACAAAAAAACACCAGAAGACCAGGAGCATGTCTACCAGACAAAAACAACAGGTGCCATAACAGGCACAGACCATACACATAATTGCCTCCAGCACGTCCAAGTTGCCCAGTCTCCGAGCCAACCAAGCGTGGGCAGGACATCACTGCGACCGCTCCACTAGTGCCGGCGCCTCACTTGATGTCGTCGACGAACGCGTCCTCCATCAGCTTGTCGGCCTCGTCCATGACGAACAGGCGGACGGCGTCCGTGTTTAGCGCCTCGCTGTCCACCAGCTGACGCACGCGACCTGCAGCGGTTGGGAGGTAGGGAGGGAGGGGTTCATCATTCCCGTCTATGAGCCCCTGAGAGGCCGGGACTTATTGATGGTAGATGTCCAGAGGGGCACCCTCCAGCGTTCAAAACTAGTCATTTGAGTGACCACGTTTTAGGCAAACACGTCCTCGGTACGACTCTCGCATGCGACGCCTGCACGCAGTCATGTAAGGCATGTCTGTACCTGCAGCTTTCGAAGAAGAAAAAAAACACACGCCTTTAGCGAACTACCTTATGAAGCTCACTTGATTGCGTTGAAAACCAGTGTAAATTTTCAACCGTTGCTGCGCCGGCCGGAGCTCTGTTCTTTGCACAACGTCCTCAGTGTCAGTCCCAACACTCCCTGACCAGTGCCTCGCCCTTCCCAACAAACAAGGTCGGGGGACTGGGGGCGGGGAGGGGGAAGGAGGTAGGCGAGCTCTAGCGTTGCACCCACCTGGTGTGCCCACGGCGACCTGGCAGCGGCGCAGATTGGCCACGTCCTGCGCAAGCGGCAGTCCGCCAATGAGCGTGTGGACCGCCAGACCTGGACACACACAGGGACGGTTGAAGCGGAGACGTTACAAGCTCGCACGAGTTGCCAAAGGCGGCACGGCGACGTGGGGAACGGGACATGCCGGCGCCAGGGCGTTGGAGTGACGCGGTCCGAGCGGCGCGCGGAGGGAGTATGGACGCTGAGATAACGGAGCAAAAGCGACCGAGAATTGAGCCAAGGCAGATGTGCAACGGTGTCGGAACAGCAGGAGAGCCCAAACAGGGCCAGGATATAGCCGAGCAAAACCAGCAGGGCAATGGAGCGCAACAGGAAGACAGCACAGTCCAGACGGTGGGATCATGGGGCGAGAACGACAGGATCACGGGGTCAAAAAGAACGACCACAGGTTCAAAAGGAACGATCCCGGCATCAAAGTTCTGAGTAAATGAGTCAAAACGGCCAGATTGGTCACCGCGGCAGTGCCAACAGGGAAAATCTCTGATATGTGTGGTAAAACCAATATAAGAAGATAATACCACATAATTAACACCACACAGAGCAGCTGCCTTCCAACCTTCAAATTGCAGCTTCCTCCCCCCCCCCCCCGTGGGTCAGCTCGCGGGCTTTTTCGCCACAGCCAGCCCCTCAGGGAACTCGCATAACCCAGCGCGGCCGAGCTGCGGTGCGCCAGTGGCGCCACCTACCCGGCACGTGCGACCCGATGGCAGCCACAACCTGAGCCACCTGGACGGCCACCTCGCGCGTGGGCGCCAGCACCAGCGCCTGGCAGCGGCCGGACGGCGCCGCCGCCGCCAGCAGCTCCAGCGCCAGCACCGCCAGCACGCACGTCTTGCCCGTGCCCGACTTGGCCTGCACGATCAGATCTGCGGCGTCGGGAGGGGCAGGGGGCGGGGCAGTGTCAGACGCCGCGACCCCCCGGGGTGTAATAAAGACAACAAAGGCAACGCATGAGCGCAGGCTCTCACATTCAAAAGTACACATTACACCAAAACATTACTTGCAATGTGTGATGCTGCCAGGCTAGAGCAGACCGTCCCAAAGAATACGGGGCACATGGACTTCAGGTGGTGGGCGAATGCTTGTCAGCTCAGAGGGCAATGATTCAGGTTGCGCAGCACTAGACCATGCTGAGTGAACTAATCAAACACAGAAAGTATATTGTGGTAATGATCATGTGCACAAAAAGTCAATTTAAGTAACAAAAAACAACCCAAATTAACTCAGACTTGTACACCCATTAACTTGTGACCTTCTTATCATAAACAACCGGTTCGATGTCAGTGGGTAACAGCTGTATCGCGCGGTTGTACTGCACACTGCAAAGTTGTAGCATACACAGGGTTGTGATGGCATGTTAATGTTGCTCACACAGCACAGATAGCCTGTTTTCATGTCATAAAAGGACGCTGCATTTACGAACAATTCTGCCCTGCCAACAATATATAATCTTACAACACCCCTCTCCTCTCCCATTCGTCCACATCACACCCCACCGCCATCGCGCACTCCAAGTCGGTGCTTCAGCCCTTTATAACATCACCTCTGCCAGGTGCAGACTTTCCACTCTCCCATGCTGACCTCCCAGCCGGCCGCACTCCCCCCTCCCGCCACTAACCGACGCCGCAACGACCGAGCGGGATGGCGCGCAGCTGAATGGGAGACGGCCCGCTCGAAGTCGCCCTCCCCCCCCCCCCCCCCATCATCCCGACACTAACCGACGCCGCAGCGACCGAGCGGGATGGCGCGCAGCTGGATGGGCGACGGCCGCTCGAAGCCAGCCTGCTGCAGACCGAGCAGCACTGGCTCCGACAGCAGCAGGCCGGCGAACGTCACGTCCTCCGAGACACGCACGTCCGCCGTGCGCTCCTTGGCCGCCAGGCGGTGCGCCGGCCGCGAGGTGTCGCCACCGGCGGCGGCGCCGGCCGGCATCGCGGCGCTGGCGAGAGAGAGGCGGTCACGGTCGTGGCTCACCACCAGTGTTGAAGGTCAGGTCAGAAGGTCAGGTCAGAAGGTCAGAGCTGAAGGTCAGAACCGGCACAGTGTTAGATGCCTGGATTGGGGAAGCTTTGTTTATTTCCATATTTGGTTTGCATTGTTTATTGCTATACACTGCTGCACATCTAGAGTAGGATGTTAAGGAAATGCTGCATGCAGAGGCAATATCACAAATTTTCCTTAGGGAAGGTGTGTCACATCCCAACAGAGTATCATTATACCACTGACCACACTAATGTGTGGGTGGTGACCCTACTGAGCTGCTGGCAAAGTGAGCATCACAAAAGCCAGAGCAAATAAAGAGAAATGCCTTTTTCTGATTTGATGGCTCATTTTTGTAATGACTGTCAAGCTTTTTTACTTGCATATGATAGTAAATTTGATTTGCAGCATACACCAAAGCCAATACGTCTGAAAAATTTACCAAACAAGCATGGGTACATAACTTGGCATTCCTAGCTAAGTTTACAAAATACAGACCAAGCACAAATACAACAGCACACAGAGCAGTTGATGCCTGGAAAATATTCAGATTTTATCATATTATCCAAAAATGTTCAAATTATAATGCAAACAGAAACAGGTTATTGTTTCATATAAATTTTAGGCAGCCTCAGCTAAAAGTGTAGGACACCAAATGTCAGTCATGTGCATCACAGGTGCATTTACTCATATCAATGATTTGGGAGGCCAGAGCTGAGAAACCAATAAGCTGATTCCCCAAATATGTATCTCATCACTTGATCCCACCTTACGACAAGAAATGACAAGATTCTTTTTTGATGATTTCATGTACTGATGATTGCTTTATTTGAGCAGCATCACAGCAGGAAACATGAAATATTGCTCAAGATATAGATATAAATTAATGAGAAGTGCAATATCATATTGCTGCATCATAACATTTCTATCATATTGTGACATCATATTTAGCTACTTAAATCCATAAAAGTCAGCACCCAAAAGGAAGTGAAAACTGAACACACATGCCACCTTGATCCATTGGGATGGCCCAGATAAATGAGTATCATGCCAACAGCATTACAGATCAAAATCTGCCATTGTTACCATCAGTATGTTTTGTAGATAAAATTACAAGAAATCCTAAATATGACCCTTTTTAAAATCATTGTTACCTTATGCCTTGGAATTGTTAACTAAAGTACAATGTGTTCTTGCAGCATGAAGAAAACCTGATGATGATGACTCATGTGTTTGACTTGAAGCTTGTGTACTTAAATGTGTGCATTGTGCTGATTAATTATACTGCTGGCTGTTGTTTATGCCACAAACAAACAACTATCCATGTTTGTCTGATATGATGCTACATTGATGAGAGTGAAGACATCAACTTATGATGTGTCAGCAAAATAATAGCAATACACAGCTTTACCTCAATGGTTAACACAACACCTCGCACTACAAAAAGAACATGCCAAAGTTAGGGGTCATGAAATGAAGAATGAAATGCTTCACATACCGTATTTTGTTTAGTGCTTTTTTGGACGTCTAAAGAAATCCTTCACAACCAGCAATGACAGCCCGCGCGTGCCACCACAACAACTCGGGGCCTTAACAAGTACTGACGCGCAAGCAATACTCTAATATGCCCCGTCCTCCACACGCGTGCAGCCTGGGGGTGCATATCCTTGCCAACCGTGCAACGTTCGGGCGCGCCAGCCGCAATCATCTCAAAGGCGTCACTTTGAAAGGTATTAACGTTCCCAAGAAGCTTTTAAATTACACTTACCTAAAGAATTTGTCACCGCTAGGTGGCCTTGACAGCGATGGCTCAGAACCGCAGTACCTGCTTATGAAAACGTCGTTGACCAGTGGTGTCGATTTTTGTAGATAATTGAGGGGCCGGACCGAAGGCCCAAAAACGTATCCCCCCTTTTCTCACCGTGGCGCTCTTCTATGGCGGTCACGGGAGGCGGCACGCATTTTGGTTGTGGAGGACGGGGACGGGGTTAGCCGTGAAGGACTTTGACCATCCCCATATTCTAGAGCTTTTCACCTTAACTCCACAGGCCATTGCGTGTCTTATGGCGCTAGGTATGTGAAGGTTATTGCATCGTTCGATTTGCATCGCTCAGCTGTTATGATTTGTATCTTGTGGTGAGAGCAACCATGACTTTTTGTTATGGGAGTGGTACAATGCGCCACTACGCAGAAAGATAAAAAAGAAAATAGGCTTTGGGTTATGATCATCTGTTACCCACTTTTTTGTAGTATTCCAGCTTAAAACATTGTAGGGGGGAAACCAACAATGGGGGGGGGGCAACTTAACATTGGGGGGAGGGCCCTCACAAAATAATACAAATCGACAGCCGACACGGAGCGTCTTTCAGCGCATATACCGGTTTGTTCGATGGTTCAAACCAGAACCATGAATCGCTCAGCTTGAAAAAACGAAATGGATCACCTTGGTCCAGGGGCAACAGAGTATTACTCACACGTCGGAGGGCCGACTGCCATTCTGGTTAGTTCATTCTAGTCAAAGGCCGTGGGGCCAGTTCTAAATTTTCGGAAAGTCTGGTGAGCTACCTCCCACGAGCCCTTTAGATCTCATGTCCTTGCCAGTAGCACAGGCAGAGCGGGGGGGGGGGGGGGGCACAGGGGGCACGTGCTCCCTTGGGTTCCGAAGGACCCTAAGGGTGTCTCGTGGTCTACGATTAAGGGGCCAGTTTGAGAGCCTGTACTGTGTACGACCGAAAGGCGGACCGAAGGTCATATTCAGGGGCCTTGCGCACTGATCAAGGGCCCTCAGTCCGACGCCAGGACAAGAAGCCGACTTGCAGTTTGCCGAACGCCTTTGTGTCGGCGGCTATATGACGACTTCCATATAGGCGACAGGAAAAATGTCGACATACTAAAGAGTCGAACCGGCAGAATGGTGAACTGCAAAGTGGCGGCAGGGAAGAATGGCGACATTCCGGAACATCGAACTGCTAAATGACGAATCGCAAAATGGCGACATACCAACGAGTCGACGTGCCGAAATGACAAACGGCTAAATGGCGCATTGCAAAATGATGGCATGTTAAAAGGTAAATGTGCAAAATTGGCGATCGTTTCAATGCCGTTGAACTGCCCACGAATCGTGTTTGGACAAATGGTGAGAAGGCATAATGGCGACATGCTAAAACATTGAAAAGCCAAATGACAAAATGAAGAACGATAAGCTCAAGTGGGAACAACAAAAGGCGCGGTTCTCCAACGCTTTATGGAATGGCTAATTCCTATTCCATCTTTTATGACAGTTGCCATATGTCCGAATATTGTATAACAAACCATGCTTCGTGCTCAAAACTTTCATTAAACGCTTCCAGCTCGTTGCAAGCTAACCACTGTTCGTTGATGCACGATACACGCTGACGTACTCCAGACACGAAAAAAATCCATGGCCTCATTTTTCTTGACCTTGAACACCAAATGACCATTAAGGAAGCGGAATTATGTTAAGTTTCCATGGCATCATATGTAGATTATTTCGAAATGGGCGGCGGAAAATAGCCTGTGCGAGTTCGCGTACTCCCAGGTCAGAAACGACAGGACTTCAACTCTTAAAAAGGGCATAAGTGTGAGCATGGAATGATAAATTTATATACGGGGATAATTCCCTATTAAGTTTTGAGGCCCCAACCCCTCCCAACTTTGGGAGAAAAGTAGACTTAATCCGGAAAAACCCTGGTAACGAAATTTTTGTGGCAGGTTTCATAGTTTGCCACCGTCCCCCCAACAACATATGTTACGCAAATATGCCCCTGTTCGTATTTGATCGTTTTTGACGGTTTTGTCCAGAGTGGCTCTCTGCCCAAAAACGGTCCCGTTTCTTTCTTTCTGCCGTAACAGCCATTAGCTAAGGCGATTAGCTGACGCCTGTCATCCATGAGCGCTTGTTTGGTTGTAGAGCTTACTTGTCTTGATGTTGATTCATTTATCTATTTTTTCATTTCCTCGTATCGCCAACAGAGCAGCGCTTTCCTAAAAGACGGTCTTTCAAATAAAATACAATAAATACACAGCACACAACACACAGTCAGCAATCCACTATTTTGATATATCCACGTTTTTCAAGTCACCATTTACCTGGACCAAATTTAGATTTTTTCAATACAAATAATTATACAAATATTCTTTTGTATTTCGCCATTCTGCCGATCACCGTTCGTTCGTATATCAGTGTTTTGCTAGGTCACATCTTTGCAGTTCGCCATTAAGCTGTTTGCCAACTTGGCATGTCAACTTTTTCAATGTCGCCTTTTTGCAGTTCACCATTTAGCCGTTTCAGCCTTTCGCCGCGCCGACTTTTTATATGTCGCCATTCTGGATTCGCCATTCATCATTTGACAAAAAAAAAAAAAACATTCACCTGATGGGACCTTCGATTTTCTGGCCAAGAATCCCTAAGTCCCTAGGGGCTTCAGGTTCTCAAGCACCATCAGTAACGCACAGTCGGCTCCGTTGTGATATGGACCTGAGGGCCCATTTCCCAAGCAGGGACAAAGCCATGCTGGCATGAAGGACGCAGAGGCCTCCAAATATTCGGCTTCTTATTACAACACATTTTCTGGAGTGCATGGGTCGCAGCCTTGCGCACATGATGCCATTGTGGGACCACTATCGGCCGGTAATGTAAATTGCTCACCACCCGACATGAGCTTCTTGTAATAACCCCTTTGAAATAATTTTAATAATTGATAACAAACATAATAAATAATTGTCAATTATAAGACTGACAGTTGTCTAATATACCAAGAATATGATTTATAATAAATGTAATTAATTATAATAACATAAAAAAGATTATAATTGTCAATTATAAGAATTCCCCCGGTCGACATATTCTGGCCACCAAAATAATGGCGGGCCAGCCAAAGTTAAGTATGTGCCGTCAAGAGGTGATTAGGAAATATCATGTCCGACGATGAGATATATACACAATGCTATTTTGGGAGCACTATAGGCCGGCAGTGGAAGTACTAACCGGCCGAAATTTGTCCACATCACCCCTCGACGGCGCACTGTTAACTGCAGCCGGAATAATCGTACCGGATGGCAAGACAACGACGGGCCGGAAAATTACTTATAATGCATCCCGAAGAGCGCGGCTGTATGCGTTGGATAGCGCTGGTATAGAGCTGTGAGCTACCAGCACAACACACCCGTCAGGCTCCGCCTTCAGTTTTATTTTGTCGACTTCCCGACGGCGTATCGCTCAATGCTGGCGAGCCGCAGCGGGCTTTGAATGTTAATCGCTTATCGGCCTACATAAGCTTCCTTGTCCAATCCTCCTTGGCATCGCAATGCGTGCTGCACCCGGCCTGCCCGTAGCGCGGTGTCTGGAATAGGTCGGCGCTGGAAAAATACGTAAATTCCCCCGCAGGGTGCGTCTGTATGCGTTCGATAGTGCTGGTATAGGCTATCATCTACCAGTACAACACATGCCTCCGATCAAGGAGTCTATTTTATTCGACCACTGAAAGCACATCGCGAAAATAAATGCTGCCGGGTCGGCAGCAGCGGTGATTTAGAAAGATACCATAATCAATATAAAACTTTTACTCGTGCGCTGAGTGTCAGCCATACGCACACGATGCATTCGTGGGAGCATTCTCGACCGGCACCACAATTTCCTTATCGGCAGACATAACCTTTTTTGTTCACATCATCCCATAACGGTGTATTGCTAACTGCAGCCATATTGCCCGTAGCTTGGTAGCCAGAATACGGCAGCCCGGGGAGGTTGCTTAAAATCGTTCGCGAAGAGCGCGACTGTGTGCATTATATAACGCTGGTGTTGGGCTATGGGCTACCAATATGACACACCCGTCAGATTCTGGGTTCGGATTTAGTTGTTCGACCCCCCCCCCCCCCCCCTCCGGCGGCATGCTACTCAATGTTGTCGTGTCGGCTGCCACTGCGATCTCTAAAGATACGGCGTCCAATTTGAAACACATTTGCTAATGCACAGAGTGTGCAGCCAAGCGCACTTATCGCCATTGTGAGAGTACTGTTGGCTGTTAAGGTCAATTGCTCATCTGCCAAAAAGACATTTTTTGCTTGAATCACCCCTTGACATAGGAATGCTAAATGTGTCCAACCTGCCGTTGCGTGATGACCAAAATACGGCTGCCTTGGAAAAACACTCATAATTGCGCGCGAAGACACAATTGCATGCTTTCCATAGCAATAGTATAGAACAGTCATATCCCAGTACAACACATTCCTCGGATTCTGGTTTCGATTTCATTCCCTCGATACCCTATCGTACCACTTAATGCTGAAGGTCCGGCCGCAGCGGTAATTCAAAAGATACGGCATCCAATTTTAAATACATTTACTAGCGCGTGGAAGGTGCAACTGTAGCCGTGGCCAACCACACCCTCGCTCACGGTGACACTATATTAATGTCCCGCTCCGTCCACGCGGGCCGCCCAACACACAGTCCCCGCTCGCTCCACCGCTCGCCAGCTCTGTGTCCCGACCCGGCGGTGCCCGAGGGCACGAGCCGGCCGGGAGCCCCTGACACCTAGGCAGCCCGCAACGCACCAGGCTGCGGCCGCCCGGCCATGCCACACAACCATGCGCGCGCGCGCGCAATTGTTGGAGCACTCTCGGCCGATCAGGTAACTTGGTCATCTGGTAAAATGACTAGTTTCAGTGAACCCCTCACGACGCTTAGCTAAATGCGGCCGGCTTCCCGTATCTAGATGGTCAGAATGCCGCGTCCGCGAGAAAAATATTTATAATAGCGTGTGAAGAGTGTGACTGTGTGCTTTGGATGGATCTGGTGTACGGCTATCATCTACAGGTTTTACACACTCCGATGAGGCAATCCATTTTATTCGTCGACCCCCAAACAGCATGTCAGTCAATGCTGGCGAGCCGCCCGCAGGTGCGATTATCAAAGATACAATGCCCAATTCAAAATGTTTTTTTTCTCGTGCACGGAGGGAGCAGCCTTGCGAAGACGATGTACTTGTGGGAGCATGGACTCCTGGCTCTGTTAACTGTTCACCAGCTCAGCCCAGGGGCCACATCCGGGAAAACTCATGCGTTTTGAATACACGTTACGTCATTTCCCCTGCCACCAGCCGGCCCCTCGCCCCAACTCATCTAGCGAAACCACGCCCCTGGCCAATTAACCAGAAGCTTAAGGGTTTCCTCGTTGATAGCAAGCATCATAGTCATCCCAGTCGCACAACAGACACCATTCGCTGTCCTCCGGCCGCCTCGTGCACCCCGTTTCCCTACCCCCGCCAACATAAAGCTCTGGGGTTCCCGCAGCCGCGCGCCGCCACGCAGCCGACGAAAGCCAGGTCACGCCGCGATACAGTTGAGACCTTCATTCGACGTCGAATTGAGGGCCATAGGTAACGTTTTCCCAGAAATCACCCCATTCTGGCGGCATATCGCTTGGGATATTTAGAAAGACACCACATCCAATCTGAAATATTTCTTATCGTACACGGATGATGCAACCATGCGCGTACAATGCAATTGTGGTAGAACTAGCAGCTAGCAAGTAAATTGCTCATCGGCCGGCATCATCTTTCTTATTCTCCTCAACTCTTGTAGGATGGTGGTCAGTTGCATCAGTCTTGCCCTTAGGCAAAATAAGACATCCAGGAACAAACTATAATCGCCCGCAGAGAATGGGACTGTGCGCATTTGATAGCTGATATAGGACAATCGACTGCCAGTACACTGCACTCGTCAGAATCTGGTTCCGATTTCATTCGGTCGATCCACAGACAGCGTATTACTGCTGTAGTGCCGGCTGCAGCGCCGATTTGGAAAGATACGGCGTCTGATTCTAAATACATCTAACAGCACGCGGAGAATGCAGCATCCTCACACGATTTCACTATGGGAGCACAATAGGCCGGCGAGGTAAACTACTAACAGGATAACATGACCTATTCTAGTCAAAGCACCTTTTGACAGCACATAGATATATGTGACCGGCCAGCCGGTAGCATGATGGCACGAGTGTGGGACGGTCAGGAAAGCATATGTTTGATCGCGCGCGAAGAATGCGACTTTGTGCATGCCGTAGAGCTGGTACAGGACTATAGGGCTGGACGCCAGAAGTTGGATGGCTAGATGGCATGCGGCTAGGTGGCAGGACAACGCATGTCTCCGACGAGGGAATCTATTTTATACGGTCGACAACCCGCCAGCACATCACTGGTTTCTGGCGGACCAGCCGAAACGGCGATTTGCAAAGATGCCATGTAAATTCTTAACTACTTCTGCTTGTGCGCCGATGTTGCGGCGCACGATGTCACGCACACAGCACACGCCCGCTAAAATGGAGAAGGTTTATCAGGGAGAGTATTTCAGAGCTACCTTGGCATTTATGACGCCACAATGACGTCATTCAAATCCTGCAATGACATAAGCCATGCGGTGATCAAGGCCAATAAAAAAAAATTGTCGAGGCGTTCATATCTGGCGCTCGTGAGAGCGATTTCCAGATGTAACGGGCGTCCATTGGCTCTCAATCAAAGCTGTGAAAGGTACGATGACGTAATCAAACCATGACGCGTTGAGGAGCATATTTACGACACAGAGAATTGTGCTGTCTAGAGCAGTATTTTCCAGTTAAAAGTACACCACTACCTTTTAATACTCATAAGTGAGCATGTTTCGTCATATAAGCACCAGATGGTGCTTGTATCAATATCTTCAAATGTGAGACCCTCCCTTTAAACAGCTGTCCTGCCCACAGCGTGATTGCCAGAACTCTCAAGCCCGGAAAAATGGCCTATAATCGCTTCCCAAGAGAGCGATGGTGTGCATCCGGTAACGGTGCCATAGAGCAATCAGTTGCCGATAAATCACACTCTTTCGATTCTGGCATCGATTATATTTGGTCGGCCACCGGTCAGCGCATCACTCAATGCCGGCGGGCCGGCGGCAGACGCCTCTGGTACGGAACAGGGGGCTCCGAGATTGCTTGGGGCTAAGGGTCAATTTCCCAAACTAGAGAAAGGCCGGGGTCCGCGATTTACATTGGTCATGGCTCCCAAGTCAGTGAGTGATCCTCTGTGTCGCCCAGGGGCTTAAAGTGATTAACAAGGGTCGTGTGTCGGCAAAGGCCTCCAGTCGCCCTAAGGCTGTGTTCGAGTAGGCCCGACAGGAAGGTTGAAGGGCCTGATTGCAGTTAAAGTTGTTTACAGGTTAAGAGCTAGAACAACACGAAAAACAGATTACTTTTTCAGTTCCACCACCTGGTTCTAGCAAGACTTCGTGGTGCTGTAAAAGTTAAGCCGTTCTTAATATCAATCTAAAAATTGCAAAGGTAAAATAAATGCTCGGACTACCTCCTGAACGTATGAATTGATGCCCTAATGTTTTCAAAGCTACTTTTTCAGATACGTCACAATTTTCAAAACTACTTTTTCAAACGCGTCACAATTTGCATTGGCCCGTCGGCCAACGTTCCGTACTTAGTGTTAGCCACGGGTACGACGATGCGCGGCCTCTGGAGACTGCAACGCCGGTCTTCAAGCCTTCTGTTGCTGAGGTTTGCGAGCGAGCACGTTCAGAACTGTGGTACATGTATTTTTTCACTGATCGGTTCTAGCTGACGTGTCAAATTTAAAAAACAAGCAGAGGTTGGCTATGTTCATACAAATTTTCGACCCATCTTGATCTACAATATGTGTTCACGGGATCCTCCAAATCTCGGTAGGGCCCAAATAAAAATTCTGGAAAAGCTCTTGAGTGCTATCGATGCATGCAGAGCCCACTAAACATTCATCAATTGAGGAGCGCCGCTGATTTATTTCAGATATTTGTATAACGCCTGATTTATTAGTTTTTTTACTTCAAAATTCAAACGGAATCTATATTGAGGTAGCTTCCAGCTTCTCTTCAAGTTAAAGAAGGCAAAAGTTATAAAAAACACAGAAAACTGTGAATCTCATTAACAAGAATGCTTACATCTTAACATATTAAAGCAAGAATCAAAGATGATGAAATACGCCCAGTTATAACTATTTGTATTTCTTTAGGTGGAAAAATGACAATGACAAAGAACATAGACAGCACAATTTATAGAGAACCAATTTCTAGAGATAAACAAACCTTGACGACAAAATTTATCTATTTAGTACATTTGCTCCAGCAGAGCAGCATGTCATTGCCCGATTGTGTGGTGGGAACGTTTGTGTAACAGCACTCGCTTGTAGTTGTTCCATTTCCCGGGAATTGAATGGAGCATGTGGTCTTGCCGCACCATCATTTATTCTCCTTCATTCCAAAACCCTCAAACGATCATTACTGGTCGAAAGGGCTGTAATCCAAGTAACCAACCCGTTTTGGGTCTTGCATAGCATGCAAAACATAGGTTGAGGGCCAACTGACGGCTGTTACACTGAAAATCGTGGTCACGAACGCCGGATTGAACGACGCGACAGCATTATGGCCTTGGCCTTGAACGCCGCATGATCGGTGGAATGACAGGATTTAAGTGATGGCTATTATGGCGTCATGGATGCCTGGGCAACTTTTAACAGTCCGCGCATCTTTAAGGGCGTGTAGCTCAGAACCGGAGTGTTTTACGTCTTAATAGAGACAGAGATGCAACCTGCGTTGAATCATTTCCAAAATTGCTATTTCAGTTCAACACCCCATACAAATGTGGAATACTCCCTTTGATAAGTGGGCCATGTCTGGCTATTTTTGGAGGAGCTTTTATATTTAGTAGGTCCTTTGCCAACCCTGTGCTCCCCCCACCCCCCACCCCCTCTTGCCAAGGCTGCACCCGCGTCCCTGATATCAGCAACTATTTTTTTTATAATATATTTATCCACACAAGCCGCAGGAATTGGCACCTCGAATACCATTCGGTAAAAACAACATTAAAAAATTTCGACGTTACGTAAAATAGGCTGGCAACGCCACTTGTCACAGGCTTTAAAACTATTCGAAAGAACTTGCATAGGCTGTACGTGTTGATATGATTAGTAAAAACTTGTTTTCACAACAAACATGACGGGATCTGCGCCTTCCATCAATACAAACGCCAAATTTGCCCGCACTGAAGCACTGCGACTTGTACCGCACGTCTTCATACAGCTTCGTCATGAAATTCTACCGCTGACTTTAAATTTCATAATCGCATGGTGTGAAACCACACACACATAACGTAAAGATATATTTCTTCTTCAAGCAATAGACCAGTAACCAACATGCATAAATCATGATTCTGCGGTGTTGGTACACACGCGGAAACACTGCCTCAAAACATCATGACCATTGCTCAGTATGATAGTGGACGTGGCTCAATATCTATGTTATGAACCTAGTTAGCAGCGAATATGCTGATGATTCGTCACTTACCTGTAAGACCGCGCAAAAGCAGAACAGCGAGGAGATCTAAATTCCCGGGGTGGTAAGCAACAGTTATGTCTTTTTTCATGCGCACAAGGCTTCGCGCCATAATGAAATGCAAAGCACATGACCATAATCAGCGCATAAGTTTAGGCCTCAGAACAACATCCATCAGAGTTTATGCCTCATGTTGTGTTGATACTTTGATTCAGTACCTTGTGGGCACAATTTTATTTGTAAATTCAAACACTTACAATTACACATCGCGGGTAATGAAACATGCTCCTAGTCATCCGAGCTGACGAGCTCCAGTGGATTTCAAAATTGCGTATTGCGCGCTACATTGAATGCAAAACTGCGAAGCATTTTCAGTTTCGAACGCTCGTCTTAATGGCCTATGACTCTATGAAAGTAATACAAAATGACATAGCATCTCTTGCCACGTTGAAGAATCTCAGGTGTCTTCCGTTCTTTGTGGAATCCTGGCACCCCACCCTGCCTCTAAGCGGCCTCTCGTATATCTCATTCACCTCCGGTGCCGCCGCCATCCTTTTCGGTAGCCTTGGACGTCTCCGCCTCCGCCGTCGTTTCCTGAGCCTCAGCCTCAGCTGTCGTTTCTTGATCCTTCGGCCGACTCTCCGAGGAAGCAGCCTCTCCCCCAACAGGCGGCGCCTCTTCATCAACCGCCAACGCCTCCTCCCCAACCGCCGACGACTCCCCGGCAGCATCCGACGCCTCCCGCAGCGCGGCGAGCTCATCGGCGGCGAGGACGGCGTCCTCTCCGTCCTCCCCAGGGAGGACGAGAGAGTCCTCCTGGGCCGCGTCGGAGTCGGGGACCGACTGCGATCCGCCCGCCCCCTCCTGCGCTATCAGGTCGAAGGACACGTTCCGCAGCGGCAGCTGGGTGTCGGACGGCTGGCGGCCGGGTCCGTCCGCGGGCTCGGGACTGAACGGCACCAGGTGCAGCTCGCTGGACGAGCTGTCGCCACCTGCGGAGCCAGTCGCGCCCTCGTCACGTCGGCACAGCTGATCGGAGGGGCTCAGGCGTGACCAAACCACGTGAGGCGATTGCGCGCGAACACCAGACGTTGGTGAGAGCCCGGTCACAGACCTATTCACGTGGTCACGGGCGATTCGGGACCTTTGAAGTGATGCGTATAACGTATGGTTGATTCACAAGCGGCGCTTTAGGTCAAGGCAGAACTATTTGCACATGGAAAATTTAACCACGCCAAGGGCACGGGGTCAAGAACGAATATAGGGACTCACCATAAAAGAGGAGTAGTGGGAATCCAAGTGGGAGATCGAGGTAGCTCGTTTCGGAACAGTTTTAACTGGAGGTTTCTTTACTGTGATCTTGGAAAGCATATGCTAAGATTGTGACTTCATCTAAGAATATCATGCACACAGCATAGGCGTAATGACGTTTCAAAAACAGGGGGCAGGCTTAGGACATACTTTGAACCTTTTCCTGACAGGCAAGCCTGGGCGACTGGGGGCGTGAGGGGCGAGAGGGGAGGGGGGTGAAAAATGGAGGACCTTGCCCCCTCTTAATCCACCATGACGCATTTGGGAGATATGTAAATGTCCTGTTGCGACGCTATATGTACAACTGCAGGCTTTTTATTAGTGCACAATTTGTCTATCTGGCTTTCCATACCATTCGGCTAACAAGATCACCCAGGGTAAAAAAATTATCCGTCTCAGCATTGCTTTCGCTGAGAAGGCAAAGTTACATAAGCAGGGCGGCATTTTGGGCCCCTCGTCTGCATTTAGTAGATTGGTGGGCATCCGCCTGCACAGTTTGCTTGTCAAAAAAGAGTCCCGGCACAGACTGGTCAGAATTTTGAACTAGAATTCATCCACAAAATCCAGGTTTTTGATAAGCCGATATTTTGGCGACTATTTTTCGGATGCGAGCTTTTGTCACAACACTTAAGGCAGAACAAACCTGAAAGTTTTGACAACGGTTGGCCAAAAACAAGGCGACAAATGCCACAAAACCGGGATTTCTCCTGTAAAAACCGAGTCGCGGACTTAAGATCCTTTGGATACTCCTTGACTGAGCCATACACTGGCCCGCCGCCGGCAGCCCCCGCGCTGGACCGGCTGCCCGTCAGAGACGGCCGCCACCGCCAAAAGCTGGTGGTGGCCAAAAGCTCGTTGTTTATTTTGGCTCGTTTTTTGTATTAGAATATAGTTATCGACATGCAATTAACTGTCTAGTCGAGCATTACTCGAAACGCCTTATATTCTTCCGGAGTTGCAAAAAATGCCAAAAACTTATGCATTAGTCACACAAAAAGCATCAAAATAATTGCTTTTGCCTGGATAGTTTACCCCAGAATATCCCCACTCACCGGACATGGTAGAATAATATGCTACTATTTAGCGATTGTCTCCAGCACGGTTTTGGGGCTGGTGAACTGAATAATTTGGTTCGCGTGCCTATGATAACATAAAGGCAAGCTAAATACAAACCAAATCTAAAAAGTCATTGGGCCAGCTAGCGTTGCTCTCCCCCTACCTTGAAAAGGTGAGCGGGGAGACGTTAACATCTTAACACACACACACACACACACACACACACACACACACACACACACACACACACACACACACACACACACACACACACACACACACACACACACACACACACACACACACACACACACACACACACACACCCACACACACACACACACACACACACACACACACACACACACACACACACACACACACACACACACACACACCACACACACACACACACACCACACACACACACACACACACACACACCACACACACACACACACACACACACACACACACACACACACACACACACACACACACACACACACACACACACACACACACACCACACACACACACACACACACACACACACACACACACACACCACACACACACACACACACACACACACACACACACACACACACACCCCACACACACCCACACACACACACACACCACCACACACACC
>NW_023596818.1:4509612-4526206 GCF_011947565.3 Pollicipes pollicipes
TATATTAATGTTTATATATTAGTAAGCTGAACAAATCTAAATCAGCAAGTTTTTCGGTGAACCAAGCTTTTGATATATAAGGGAGTGAAGGGCTTACAACCTTAAAAGGAACGTGGGTAGCTTTCACATTGTATCAACATTTGTGTTATGATGAAAGCAGCTTTCAGAAAATTTGGATCACTCGGAAATTCTAACTAAATCAAACTAGCAGTGACGTTTTGCTTCTTCTGCCAATCACGTACTCTATCCTGCGCTATTCTTTGCACCTGTCGTATTTCTACACTCTCCTGTTTCCTTTTACGTCTGGTCCCTGTCCTCCCTTCGCCGTGGCGTCGGTCCTATGCCCACCTGGTGGTTCTGCTCTGTGACTTTAGTGCCCCTTGTAATGTCACCGTCTTCGCTCTTTACGCGCCCCCTGTTCTTTGGCGGGACACGGACACGCAGCTCATGTTCATCAGTCTAATGAAGTAAAAAGGGTGAAGTTAAAGCTGAAATCGAGGCTGCTCAAATTAGACAGAAACGCTTCTCTTAGTGATTTTGTCTCATGCATCACCACGAAGCCAGCTAAAGCATGCATATCAAAACAAGTCTGACGGTCACTGCGAAGCTCTGTTCCCTGAGCTATGCTTCACGGCGGCAGCCTGTAGCCAGCGTTTTATGTCACGAGCTCGTGCGACGGTGGATGTGGGCAGTGCCCTGACAGCTGTTGCCCGTAGGTTGTGAATGTAATGACGGTATATAAATCGGAGGTCGGTATTGAGACATTCAGATATGTATTGCCGGCTCGTTGGCTTGGTTGTATGATTCTCACTTAGGGAGCCCAAGTCGTGCCGTCCAGTGCAACGCATGATGTTGCCTCCGCCCTTTTTCCAGGCAGGAATACAGAGGATATTGCGTGCCGCACAATGCTGTGACACGGCCGCTCCAGGGCTGGGTTGGCTCTTGTTGGCCAGTGGCCAGGTGACCTTTCCATTTCAGTCGGGCCAAACCGTTTGGCCGCTCTGGGACTCACTCGTACAGAGTGACGCTGGATTGCAAGTCCAGCATCTTTACCATAGACCATGGAGAAGGCTTAGTTCCATTCCTTCTGTCCTGCCTAGTCTTTTGTCATGACCTACCCGTCACTCTACATTCCCATTTGTATTCCCTTAACACTCCATATTTATTGTGCCCCGACGAGCCGCTGGTCCCTAATGCAACCGCCATCAGCCTGCATCATGGGCCAGCACGATCACGGATCAGATGGGTTACGGCAGGTCAGGTGGCACCCATTGGCTCAACAACCAATTTCAGACTTACTCTCCAGGATACCCGATTGTGCACAATACCAAAGGGTGATAAATGTCATTTATAGCTTTGATATCATAATACCACGGCGGTGCCGCCGAATGGACTCCGCCGAGCGTCGTCGATATGGAAGCCGCACATCTGAAACGCGACCAGTGCGATGTTTTCTCATGACAGTGTATGCTACAAAGTTGGTAGCCTTACATGTGCGATGGCTTTCTTGTTTTGTGGATGTGCTCGGACCGACAGGCAGCAGGTCATGCGTGAAAAGGATTTGCAGTAGCTAAATAGTTTTGTGCCGCGGTATTTCATGCGGTTTCACTAGTGGTGCGACAAAAACGACATTAGTGGTGCAGCAAAAGCTCCTACCGAAGGGAATGTTACGACCTAAGCAGTACGCGGCATTTATTTTACTGTAAAAACTTAACCTCTACTACTTCTACTGCAAAGACCATATGCCGACCATATGCCGACCATATCTACTACATATGCCGTATTTATTTATATACCACGTTGTTTGTCTTCAAAAATCCATCCTATGGCATTAGTACTATATGACAAAACCTCTACTGCAACAGCATATGCCAATTACTTCCTCTACAGCAAGGACTAGAACAGTTTTCACTTATACGCCACAATATTTCAACTGCAACAAATTATAGGTGACATCTTTGACGAATAAGTTTTCTCGTGTAGTACTAAGCTTGCGTACAAGCCTTTGCAGAACAAGTAATGCCGTGTATAAGCAATGACTCTGCAAGCTCTCGCATTAGAGGTAATGACGTGGGTACGTTTTTAAAGTAAATGTTTTGTCGTGTAACATTGTTGTCGCGTGTAAGTCTTGCCAGCATAAGTTAAATCGTGTATCTGTAATTATTGCAGCCGTGTTAGCAGTAGAAGTAAGGACGAGAATAACTTTTGGAGCCTTAATTTTCTCGTGCGGCCATAGTGTCACATACAAGTTTGCAGCAGGAGCGATGAAGTCATGTATAAATTTGGACTGCATAAGTGGTTGCAGTAGAATGAATCACAATTATAATTTTTTACGTTGCAAGTTTTGCCGTGTAACATAAACGTCGTGTAGAAGTGTTGACGGCATAAGTAGTGTGGTAGCATTCCTGCCGGAAGAAGTTTTTGTTGTAGCACTGATGTCATGAAACCATTTCGTGCAACCAAAATTGCAACGCTATCTCACGTTACCAGCCTGCCCCACGTGATGGCCTCTGATCAAGAAGGACGCAAAGAGTTCGAACGCAACGGGCTGGTGTGTAGCTTGCACTATCACTACCACCCTATATCATTTACATCTAATCCTTCAGCTTCAGCATGTGTCGATTACGCCGGGCTTGAGTGTTCAGCCGGTGGACTTGGTTTGGTTGGTTACCATGGATCAATGCTAAACATTGGGTGTAAAGCGCATATACATTGGAACTCACAGCGACAATGCGCATTAATCCATATGCGCTTGTTCGCGTCGATATAGTAGACGCGTACCTTTGAAGGCAATAACCGGGCTCGTCCGGGATTTGAACCCGGGACCTCTCGCACCCTAAGCGAGAATCATACCCCTAGACCAACGAGCCGATATGATAGGCTGTAACGTCCCAATTCTGAGCCACGCCGTTACTTTCACATCACGCGGTGGACGGCTCCGAGCACACTAGCCACACTCACCATCGTCTCACAAAGTTATTGCGTAGAGCGCTGGCTACAGACTGTCGTAAAGGAGCATAGCCCTAGTAACCGAGCTTGGCTGTAACAGTTGGGGATGCATTGACGTGCAAGCTGCAATTGATTTCTAGCGATGCATGTGCAGGAGCCGTTAGGGCAGAAGGCAGGACCAACAAACGGGCAAAATACAGATCAAGACATGTCCGGTCATGTCCTAAGCGGGACAGGACAAGAGGGCATGCGAGACAGAAGACAGATGCTGCTATATCTGATCTCCGTCCTTTCGTCTGCCTCTTACTCTGTCCTCTATCTTGCGCTTCCAGTCACAGCCCTTGGACCTCTACGCTTTGCGTAGTGTCCTCTGTCCTCTGTCCTTCGTTGTCGTTTGCTGTGCACACCCTTTCGCTCCGCCCTGTGCGTTGTTCTACCCCGCGCTATCAGTCGTGTTCTGTCCCGTCGTGTCTCAGTTTTTTTTCTATATCGTCTTTCGAGTTACCAAATTTTTACACGAGATTACGACACTCATCACCAGTGCCTTACGTTATGAGCTTTTCGGACAGTACTGGGTGCGGACAGCGTGTCCGGAGCTGTTGACTCAGGATGTGAAAGTGACGGCGCGGTCCGCGATATGGACGATGAATGTGCTTTCACGGCTCGTTGGTCTGGGGGTATGATTCTCGCTTCGGGTGCGAGAGGTCCCGGGTTCAAATCCCGGACGAGCCCCGCTATTGCCCTCAACGGGACTCCTGATACCCCTTCTTCCCCAGAGATTGCAAGGGTTGTTATCGTATTGGGCCGTGTGCGCAATTTCAAGATCTCACGGCCAGCCTTTGGCTCTCAACTAATGGTTTGCAAGGAAAATTAATGGGATGAAACAAGGTCATATCGAGGACCGTTTTCAATAAACACAGAATTTGTGTTTTTCGAGAAGTCGCTTCCACTACCTCATTTCTTCACATTTGCTTGCCTGAATATCTTTAAATGTGGAACATGCCCTTAAAACGAAGGTTAACGGCGCACAGGAGGGAGTCATCTACGTGATCCAATCCTGCTTCACATCTAACTCCGTTCAGATGAATCCCACCAAAACAACTTCTGTCCTTCTCGGCACTCACCCCTGGCTCCACCACGAACCCCCGCCGACCCTCGCTTAACTCTGGCAAAGACCGCTGGCTGTACCACGAACCCCCGCCGACCCTCGCTTAACTCTGGCAAAGACCCCTGGCTCCACCACGAACCACCACCGACCCTCGCTTAACTCTGGCAAAGACCGCTGGCTGTACCACGAACCCCCGCTGACCCTCGCTTAACTCTGGCACAGATCCCTGGCTCCACCACGAACCCCCGCTGACCCTCGCTTAACTCTGGCAAAGACCCCTGGCTCCACCACGAACCCCCGCTGACCCTCACTTAACTCTGGCAAAGACCCCTGGCTCCACCACGAACCCTCGTCGACCCTCACTTAACTCTGGCAAAGACCGCTGGCTGTACCACGAACCCCCGCCGACCCTCGCTTAACTCTGGCACAGATCCCTGGCTCCACCACGAACCCCCGCTGACCCTCGCTTAACTCTGGCAAAGACCCCTGGCTCCATTGGACAGGCAACTCATTCTAGCCATGACCGTTGCATGTCTTGGAATTACGCCTGACTAAACCAGGACCCGGAAACTTGCCTTGATCCACTCGGCTCATTTTGGCTATGAAACAAGGGATGAGAACGTTTCCTTTCGGAAGCCAATATTTTCTGGTCGAACAAATTAACTCAGGCTATTCGCGGCGTGTCTGATCTGGACATTGAATGCCCGGTAAATGGCTCTCATCCTTAAAACAAAAACTCTCCTCAGAACAAAGGCCATCTTCAGAACTACCGAATTCTGCTGAAAAATGTTGGTGTCTCGCTCCATCCCGCGCAGAACACTACCAAGGGGACAATCTTCCCTCCTCAAATGCAAGTTATGGCCGGGGCAAAATTATTGATGGGCTTCGCGCAAAGACGGTTTGTTACGTCCTCGTCTGGCAACCTTCGGAGATGGCCGACGTTGTGACACCAGTTTGCTCGTCCTCACTTCCCAAACAAATCCACTGCCGGAAGCTCTCCTTGCTGGCCATCCTCGCTTCTCTGCCCGATTTTTAATTCCGAACCCAATCCGCTCCTGCGAGTGGCAACGGTTCGGTCATGGGAGCTAAATATGCAGAGAGTGCTCGCTGTCAGAAGTGTGTATACTGTGCATAATGTATACAAGAGCTGTGCAACCTTGGGTATCTATAGATGTGCAACGCACTATTTCCAACCAAAGAAAAAAAACGGTGTAGTGGTCACCTAGACCCGGTTAGGGCTTCACACCTTTCATTTGGATGGTATATGAATTTGATCTAAGTTGGCCTCAGATGACCTCTAGGACACCCTAGAGTTGTGCTTTTGTGTCTGGAATAGTTTGTTCCACAGCTACACCCTGTACAATAACGTGGTCAAAAGCACATTGTGAAGAAAGCAAAAAAGTATCGTTCTTTTGGGCTACTGGTAGACCAATTTTGAACGGTGACCTGATCTGAAATGGCCCTTGTAGGGGGAAAAAATGGTCGCAGTGGACACCCCACAGTCTTAACACTTACTTATGTGCCCTCAAGATCCGTCTTGACGTGTTAACATGTGTTTTAACTGCATCTACCAGAACGACCTTTTTTACTTCGTGGCCTCTGGTGACCACACGTTTGACCTAGGTTAAAGAACGCAGTGTGCACCCTTCATGATTTGACGAGACCTTCACAACGGCATAATTTGCTTTTCTTACACGACGTCTGGAAATTGGAGATTCAAGGGGAAGTGAACTTCCTTCTTCCCCCCTCCAGTCCCCCCCCCCCCCCATCCCGCCCGGGCGCGGCTGTCTGAGACCCCGGCCGGGCGCATGCTAAATCTCATCGGCAAATTTTGAATGCATGTGAACTAATAATTTTCTCAAGTTCATGTCTGTGACCTTATTTTATCGAGACGGAGAGCATAAGATCATGCTCATGGGAAACATAATAGCATGCTCATAATTTATTCGACGTTCTGTTAATGACAAACTTGCACACGTTCTGCGAAGTTAAAGATAGCTGGCGCGAAGACGAACGTGACCTTTGTTTTACCTGTGTCTGACAAGTTAAGTTTCCCAAATATTAGGACTGGGCTGAATGGTGAAATACTGACAGAACTTCCCGAAATAAATGCACCCATAAACGTGCTTTTGCACAGCTTCAGTCTATTCTCTCGAAACATAGGAGTGAAGCAAAACAAAAAAGTGCGGCTGGAGACCCATGAACCGAATCGGAAACATCACTCTCTGGTCGTGAATGTGACAGCATAAACATACCTCATCAATGATCTGCTTTCATGCTTTCCCAAACGCCTGAATATATTTTTTCCCTAATAATACGCTCAACATCCCACCAAATCATCATAAATTCATGCAACCTACCAGAGTAACGCATTCACCTGCTATTTCATGAGATTCTTCGCCATAAGGCTATGCCTTGCACATCCCATGGCCAGTTCCGTAGGTCAAAAAGTAAATATACACGCACTGTCTTTTGTTGAACGATTATTTTACCTTTGCATAATTCATGCAAAATTGGTTTGCCAGTATAGCATTTATCACTATCATGTGACGTCCAGAGAAGGCAATTTTGTGGTGACGCGTAAAAATTGTCAACTCATACACCCCTCAGTTTTGCGAGATTTCAGCAAGAGTGAATTGCCCATTGGTAGCCCCAAATCAACAAAGGGGGAGGCAAGTTAACATTGCAGAGGCCAGGTTCCTCACACGGGAGCAAGTAACACCTCAGCCTATAATCTTTGCTAATGTGTAGCAGCTAAGTCGCTTGGTACCTACGCACATAGTTATCCACTCACTTATCCAGGGATGAAGGGAATTGATGAAAGGACGTCATTGATTGTTTGTTGCGAATCACATGCAGTCTAAGCCAATCGCCCCAGCTAACTTTCACGCGTGCACGCAACAGTCACAACCCTTGATCACAACAAAGACGGGGACAACACTCGAACGTAGGCGATAGAAACGCCAGCCGATCCCAAGCCGCTAATTAAATGCAGGACACAAAGGCCGTAACCGGTGCAGTTGGGTACAATTGTACCATGAACGGCAGCAAAACGGCACACATCGGCGTAACGTCAAGGGACGGAAAAGGGGCGCTTTCTGAAGATGAATCTTCACTTTGCCTGGTTTGCAGGCCCATAGCGTTATTCCAAGATCTGCTGGTCGTGCCACGAGATCTTCAGCTCGCGGCTTGGGGGCCATAGAGGTCTAGTCAAAAGATCCAGTGAGAATCAAGATCCCGGGTCTTGTTTTGTCGAAAGAACCGGTGGGAACAAGGATCCAGAGTCTTGTGTTGTCGAAAGAACCAGTGGGAACCAGGATCCGGAATCTCGTTTTGTCGAAAGAACCAGTGGGATCCAGGAACCAGTGTTAGGAACCAGGCACATGCCTGGTTCTGACTCATTCCTTTCTCCACGTCGGTTTTCGGCTTGTCAATTTTTTGTCACAAAAGCACGGTGCTAGCAACTAGCGCACTGTGCTATTAACTTTTGAACATCAGAATATTCATCACAAGAAGCATTAACGTTCGTCAAAAAGTCATGACCCCTCAAGGTCACCCTTCAAAGTCACACGTGGATTCAAAGGGCGGAGAACTCAATATCACCCCAAAATTACCGGCCGATTTAAAATTACCCAATATCAGAATAATCACCACAGAAAAAACGGCGGTCGTCAAAAGGTCTTGACCCATCAAGGTCACCCTTCAACATCCGTTACGGGCTCAAAGGACGGGGAACTTAACGTCACCAAAAAATTACTGGCCGATTTGGAATTTGTAAGCTCAAAACATTTACAAGCGCTAGAGCTAGTGTCTGTCAAAATGTCCTGACCGTTCAGTGACCGTTCAACATCAAGCGCGGGCTCAAAGGACTAAAAACTCAATATAATGAACGAAGTCCCGGTCCATTTTAAACTTGTAAAAGTCAAAATATTTACCACGGAAAGACCTAGCGTCGGTCAAAAGGTCCTGCTTTCTTAAGGTAGATCTTCAAGGTCAAACGCGGGCTTAAAGGACCGGGAAATTCATATAGCCGAAAAAATTACCGGCCATTTTAACTTTCCAAGCACCAAAATGTACACTACAGAAATAACTACAGTTCGTCAAACTTGTCCCCGTTTGTTGAACCCGCGTTTGACCTTGAAGAATGGCCTTGAGAGGTCAGGACTTTTTAACAGACGTTAGTTCTTTCTCTGGTAAATATTCTGACACTTGCAAGTTTAAAATTTGCCGGTTATTTTTTATGATATTTGCTTCCCTGTTCTTTGAGGCAGCGTTTGACCTTGAAGGGTGACAATGAGAGGTCAGGACTTTGTAACGGACGCCGGTTCTTTCTCAAGTGAATATTCTGCTATTTGCAAGTTTAAAATCGGCCGGCAATTTTTGGTTGACATGGAGTTCCTCGTCTCTTGAGCCCGCGTTTGACCTTGAACGGTGACTTTTAGAGGCTCAGGAATTTTTGACGGCCGCTAGCTCTTGCACTTGTGAATATTTTGATGTTTGTAGCTTGCAAATCGGCCGGTCATTTTCTGGTGATTTTGAGTTCCCTGTCCTTTGGCCCGGCTCTTGGCCACGAAGATTGCATGATATTGCAAAATAAAGGTCATTTCCGTGCTAAAGTTCACCTTGAGACCTTTTTTGAAAGAAATCGGAACTCGTTGCTGAATAAATCGCCGAATTAATCGCGAAATTCATGGACATACAGTTGTCTGCCCTGTGTCCTCCCAAAGAACAGGGAGACGTGACAGAGCAAGGCAGGCAAAGCAGGACATGCAGCACATCTAGCCCAGAGCAGCACACCGGCCAGGGCGGGCGACAACAAGGCAGAACGAAGACCAGGACAGGACATAACGGAACAAGAAATAGCAGAGCGGAGCGACCGACAGTACAAATAAACGTACAAGACGCAGTTCGGGATTGGAGAAGGAAGAACACGTCATGCTATTCGATTCATCAGGATTTGCGAGCTATCATTTGAAGCGTGCAATGTCTTTCAGCACAAGACAATGTTAATGGAATTCAAAAGCTAGGTGCGATCGCCTAAAAGTGCAATCAATTCATTAATGCCAGATCCAAAATTTGCTTCTTCAAAAATATTGCTGAAAGCCACAATAATGATTATTTCCTACGTAAGTAAGTGCACAACGGTCTCAAAATGACAACATTTGATTGGTTGCACACATGCATTCAAACTTACCAGAATGACCTTTTGAATATCCCAGTACGCCGCATGCGCTCATAGGACATCGAACCTTGAAGTCGAAGAACGCATTGAATAGCGATCGTCTAACAAGGTGGGTGGGGGGGGGGGGGGGACGGACTGCCAGGGACACCATTGATACATAACTGGGCTCGTCCGGGATTTGAACCCGGGACCTTTTGCACCCGAAGAGAGAATCATACCCCTAGACAACGAGCCGAGAAAATACACTGTAACGTTCTGGTTGCGAGCCGTGCTATCACCTTCACATCGCGAGTCGACAACTCCGGACCCACTTTCCGCACCCACTACCGTCTCACGAGCTCATAACGTAAGGCACAGGTAAGTACCGCGGGCATTTTGTGTAAACAACTTGGTGAACCGAAAACCAGTACAGAAAAATGACTGAGACAGGGCAGGCCGGAAGAACCACTCTGGAGTGGTAGCTCAGGGTGGACCAACGCGCAGGGCAGAACGAAAAGGTGTGCACGGCAGATAACAAGGAAGGATATCGGGCAGATGATTCCGAGCAAAGGGCAGAGATCCAAGGGCTGAGGACAGGATCGAGAGAGAAAAGGCAGCGGACGAAGGAGGCAAAGGACCGAAAGCAGATCAAAGATCCGTTCTGTCTTGCATGCCGTGCCACACAAATGCTGCGGCACGGTCGCCCCGAATCTCTCTGGGACTCACTCGTACACACTGCTGCGAGATTACGAGTCCACATGGGTGTAGGAACAGGAAGGGCCAGGGGGCCATGCCCCCCCCCCCACACAAACCTTTTAAAGTGGGGGGGCAGCAATGTTTACTGCCCCCCCCCCCCACACTTTTCAGATTAAGGTTGCATTTGGTTTACTTTTGCAGCACATTAAACATTCATACCGATTTACCTAGTTAACCAGCCATCTCTCTTAAGTTGCGTTATCTTTTTCGTTTGCTCATTGGCCATCGCTTAGTGTTACAACCACAAGGCCGACGCCGCACGGCCTGGAGACTGCAACGTCGGGCGTCGAGACTGTTGTTGCTATGACTTGCGAGCGCGCGTGTTCAAGACCATATTGCGTAGTTTTCTAACCAGTAATTAGTTCTGACGGGATTTTGAGCATTTTAATACGAACATGGCTTAGCCATGTTAATACAAATTAGGAACCCCATTTCATTTGCAATCTACGATCAGAAAGAACTTAACATCTCTGGAGAACACAGAAAAACACGGAGCTGGAGTCTATGTGACAATTATTGGACTACCTGCGGATATCAGGGAGATTGTTGCGTCAATGAGGGTTCCTGTGCTGATCCGGGGCTAAATGTACGGGTCAAAAGGCCTCCTGGGTCAGGGATGGGAACAACGCGATATGATACATCCTTCTAATGGCCTCCGAAACGACCAAGAGATCCCGCCCCGTGCCACCAGAATGATAGCCAGAAGACACTTCGCGATGGGACGGAATAGCCTTCCAGCCCTTGACCGGAAACGATCCAGGGCTGAAGGTGATCCCTTGGTGTTCTACTCAAGAGGCCCGTTGCCCAGAAGGAAATAAGGGGTCCCATTATTGCTGAGTAGATTGGGGGTCTCATTATTGTTGAATAGGCTGGGTCGAAATGAGCTTAAAAAAAAACGAGCAGGGTCATGCGATGTTTGCCTGAGAACATTTATTTTTCAGAATGTGTTATTGAAACAAATTACATAAACAGGCTTGAACATGCCCGCCCGCAACCTCGAGAGCAAGAACAAGGATGGTCTGGGTTGCACCTTCCGCAAAACCGAAAAGTTTCGGCCACTGCAAGTGCCACCATACGGCGGGCGCCGTGTTAATCTGCTTTCTAGATAGATAACTAGCTACAAAACGCGAAAAATAGATATTCCATATTTACTCTTCCAGTTCAACCACCAGATTCCAGCCCCACTTCGCGGTGCTTTAAGGGCCAATCCGTTTTTATGAGTCAAAAAATTGCATACGTGAAAAATGCCCTCAGACTGCCCGCTAAATGTAAGATCCGATGTCATGAAGAAGTTCAAGGATGCTGTTTTCAGAAGCGTCGTCATTTTCGTTCACCCGTTGGCCACAACATAGTGATGGCTGGTGAGCTGGCCTTGCGCGACCCGTGGAGACTGCAACGCCTGGCATCGAGGCTTGTGTTTCTAGGATTTTCGAGTGCGCTTGCTCAAAATTACGTCACATAACTTATACTACCAGTCGAGATAAGTGTTTAAAGATCATAATTTCAGAAGCATCGTCATTTTCGTCCGCCGGTCGGCAACGGCTAAGAGTTAGCTACTGGGCTAACGCTCGGCGGACAACGGAGACTGCAACGCCTAGTGTCGAGGTTTTTATTGCTAAGATTTGCGAGCGCGCATGTTAAAAACACGTTGCATAAATTGCATCACCAATCAACTCGGACTGAATGGTGAACATTTTCAGGCAAACATGGCCCAGCCATGTTAATACACATTGTTGACCACTCGATCTGCAATCAAATTTTCATCCTCAAATTTGGATCAAACATGTCGGTCTACAACCTAACTTCACAACGTTCTCAATGCCTGTGGAACACAGATAAAAAAATCTGACAAAGCTTCTGAATTTTATCGGCTTAGAAAGAGCCAACTGACCATTGTAAATTAAGAAGGGCGGTGAATTTATTCCAAGCAGTCGTTCAACACCTGATTTCTGCAGTTTATTGACCTCAAATACAAACAGAATTGAGCTCACGGTAGCTCCTGGTTTCTGTTCTGGTTGCGATGCAAAAACAACAATAAAACAAAGAAAACCCTGTCACTTGTTAACAAGCAAGCTTATCCGGGGATTTTTGGGGATCACCATAAGATGGGCTTTTGTCAACCTTGTGTTCCCCCTTGGCAAGGCCCTGGCAACGCCCCTGCCTACGCACAAAAGCAGATCAAGTCGTATACGTTGCATGATGGGCAATGAAGTGTCTTTTGGGTCAATTCAAACCTAAGGCAAACAGCTTCCCGGAAGCTTTGTTTCTGCGATGGTGTGGTGTAAGGGAAGGTAATTCGGAAAAAAATGCTGTTGCAGGTGTCCAACACATGTTTCATACACCATGCAGTAGCAACGCTCATCCAAAAGTATGCAACAAAGAAGGTCATGCGATCAGTTCGCGGTCAGTCATGCGGGAGACATCCGGGCCAGGGCAGTGGCCACCGGCGGCGGACACGAGCAGGGCCCAGGTAAAGAACATATGACAGATGGGCCTTATTATGTGGCTTGTTTCTTAAAAGAGAACTCCAGTCTTATGGATTCTGTCACATTGCTTTCTGGTAGTTTCAAGCTCCCGAATTTGTTTCCGCCTAAAATGCTGCTACAAGTCTTAACTCTTGAAAAGCAGCCAGCGAAATAAAGGCGCATGAAAAATCTGTCGCACTGTGAGCCATCGATTCACATTCCAAATTCTCATCAACCTATGTCCAGGCCGCATTTGGGCATCTACACTGTGGAGGCAGATGCTTCCTCAATGACCCAAAATGCCTACTCGCTCGTGGAATTTCGCCTCCCCAGGAAAGACAACGTTAAAATGGAGGAATAATCTTGGAAAGCTGGATGGCCTTCTTTGCCAACTGATGGATCATTCGAATAGGCAATATCGTGCACAGTGAGAACAGATCCAGATGCATAGCTAGCATAGCAGCCATGACATTTGAATAAAGAGCGATAACAACCTGCATCCCTAACCCCCCCCCCCCCCTCCACCCGGTCATCGGGCTCGCTTTCCAGAAAAAGTTACTGAAGTACACCCTGAGCTTGCCCCTACCCCACTTTTTGAAGCGTTCCTACGCCTATGCGAGTCCAGCATCTGTCCCCCTAAACTACGGAGACGGCTTTGTTCCATGCCTTCTGTCCCGTCTCCTCCTCTGTGATAACCTACCCCCGTTCTGCACTGTCATTTACTGAGCACTGAACTCTCTGTCTTTTCCTGCCCCCCGTTCGTTTAGGCCTCCGCCCTGCTCTGTCCTCTGTCCTGCTCTGTTTGTTCTACTCTGTATCGTGTCTTCTGTGGTACTCTGAGCATAGGGAACAGCACACAACGTGAAGCGCGAAGTCAGCTTAAAATATCGGTTCCTCTTCACAGAACGAGCCACTTTCTAATTAAAGTTGTTTGCATGCATCGCCAGGCGGTTAATATTGCCCATGCACACCAACGTGATCACATTGGTACTGGCCAGGCCCCGCTGCTGGGCCTACGCTCCCCGGCGGCAGTATGAAGCCATTGCTTAACGTCATAAGATGTGAGACGATGATGGGTGTGGCCAGTGCCTGCTCGGAGCCGTACATCGCACGAGGTGAAAGTAGCGGCACGAGCGAGAATTGGACCGTTTGACAGGATATTGTTGGCTCGTTGGTCTAGGGGTATGATTCTCGCTTAGGGTGCGAGAGGTCCCGGGTTCAAATCCCGGACGAGCCCGGTTATTGCTTTCAGAGGTATCGTCTCGTCATCCACATCAATGAAATTGGCACACATGAGTTCCTGGAGCACTTAACGCTGCGCTAACGCCTGTGTGAAGTCATTCAAATACTACATTAGTCGAACATACCAACTGTAGGCACGTCCAAGTGCCGGGTGGAAGGAAATATGGGGCGGACCAGGCGCATGGACCTGTCTCTGAACCTCGTGTTGGTCGGGCCAACGCATTCCTGCGGAACGTGGGGTCTTTCAGACAGGTCGACAGAAATTTCACATTCGAATCAGGTGATTGGGTACATCACTTGGTCTGCGACAGGCTTACTGTTGTTTGGGTACTTTGATTTGGGCGCGCTCAGCGCTGTGACGGGATTTCGTAGGCGGTTGCTGAATTGGTTTAGAGCGGGCCCAGGGTTTGAAGGCAGGGGGTGGCGCAGTTTCTTATTTATTTTTTATTTTAAATCCTCTTCCCAGCACAGAGCATCCAATCATCAAGAGCATGCGAACAGCCAGTGTTGTCGTGGTCTGCCGGTACGGTAGAGCCTCCTTACATTTTAGGGGGGACTGCAAGATATGTTCGCCGTCAGCCAACGACAAGGAGGCGGCTGTTCCCTGCACTCGGTGGCGCTGCCCTTCGGTGACATTCTGTGCCTGCAGCTCCAGCGCGACCAGAAACAAAAATTCCAAGAGGGTTGAAGGCAGGGACGGAATGGTTGAGACGCAGCCTCTAACGAAATCAAATAAAAGACCCGTTAAGTTGTTGCCACCATGCAACATGAAACGAATTCCTAACCGTTAGACGGCAGGGGGACGAACACTTATGACGATGGCTTTCTGATAAGTAATGAGTGGTGAGACCAAAAAATTAAGCGCCAGCTATACTAGATGACTGTGAAAATTTACCACCAGCCCGCTACGACCAAGCACTTCGCGTCCTTCTTGATCGGAACCCGAATGCGCGGGGACAAGCTGGTAAGTGATCACGTGCTGCCATTAGTCGGCTTATTGCTGTGAAAAAGCCCACGGCACTTGCTCACTGAACACCTCAGGCACGAACCATTTAGGCATTCGCCTTCTGGACTGGGCTGGACTGGGTAAGACGCATGGCCTGCTGCCTGTCGGCCACGGCACATCCCACTGATAGGGAAACCCAGGGCAGACGTAGAGGCTGCCGACAAACCGCAGCCCACACCGCCACCAGGAGAACATCGGCACGATCACGTACCAAGAGGGGTGACGGCAGGTCAGATGGTGCCCTTTGGCGCCACAAACAAGTTCAAAATTACACTTCAGGATACACAACTGAGCACAGTACCGAAAGGTGGTAATAACATTTGGGAGCATTTACGGAGTTCTTTCCTTGGGATGCTGTTTTCTGGTGACAGCGTTGGCTGCGATCTTGGTATATTTGTACGTGCGATGGATGACACACTGTGCACTCGCTCTTATGGATATTCCGTGATGTCAGGACAGAACGCGGGTCAGAGAGAAGAACAGAGGACAGAATAAGGCGGGATGCAATCTTGTCATTTTAATAATCAAATACCTTGCCACTTTCCATTGTCCTCTGGTTGTGCATTGCGGGCCAGCATTGGTCTAAAAGCGACAGGATATGACAAGACACTCGGGCTTTGCCTGTTCTGTCACTTACTCTCTCGCTCGTCCATGCTCTGACTTCCGTCGTCTGAACTGTGCCCCATCCTATAAGTATATATGACGCATGAACCGTGTGCGTATTGGTCTTATGACAAGTGTTGCCTCCTTTGCCGTGAGTACACGTCCCGTCCTTTATGCACTGTCCTATTATCTGTCGACCGCGTCCTCCGTCCTGCACTGTATTTTGCCCCGCCCCGTCCCAATGCTGTTCTCTGTCCGTTTCTTATCCCCTGGCCTGCCCTGTCCTCCGTCTGCCTGCGAACCGTTCCTATCCCACCCAGGTGTCCTACTCAGTGCTGTGTGCTGCTCGTCCTCCTGCACGCCTTCCTCTGTCCTGTCACCTTGTCCTGGGACGGGAGAGAGGCCGGACAGCTTCAGTTCATCTGCATCCGTCTCGGAAAATGAAAAACTTTTTAACGTCCGCGATTCCAATCGTCACCGCATAGTCTTGGTGCAAAGGCTATGCCTTCTGTTGACATTCTGTAACCAGTGCCTCACATCATAGGTTTGTTGTGAGCCGACGATGGATGTGGTAAGTGCTCCCAGAGCGTTAACTGATCGATGTGAAAGAAACGACGCGGGCGGAAATTGGGACGTTGCGACCCAGCGCATCGGCTCGTTGGTCTAGGGGTATGATTCTCGCTTTGGGTGCGAGAGGTCCCGGGTTCAAATCCCGGACGAGCCCGGTTGTTTACAAGTGAAGATTTGGATTTCACTTTGATGCTTTCACCTGCACATTGGTTACAGGTCATTGCACGCCGCGCCTTTGTGAGTTTCGGGGTATGTTCCCTGGTAGACTTAAGTTTAGGGTGAAATGAGCTAATGCATTGAGCTATGATGGTGATGCAAAATACCCGTTGGACAGAGGCAAAGCATCATTTTTATTGTTGGCGTTAAGGTGTTCATTATTGTAACATCTGTGGTATCCAATCAGAATCGGCATTACCAACACCATACGCAAAAAAGCTAGAGGCCTTACTGGATTAAAAGACATCGAGACGGCGTTGGAAAATTACGATGTTGTTCGAATCTGCCATAAAGTAATATCAACTACCCATCGTCGTTGTTGCCATTATATATTCGCATGCCCTCCGCAACACATGTACTTTCTTTGCGAACACTACAGGTAACTGCAACTACAATTATGCATGAAGAGATCATATCTCATCATCTATATATTACCAACACATAATCATCTTATATCTTTTGAGCTTAGTCCTTCAACCTTCGAACGTGCCAATAACCCTAGGCTTGAGCCTTCACGT
>NW_023596818.1:4527062-4590311 GCF_011947565.3 Pollicipes pollicipes
CCAGCCATCACTATGTTGTGGCCAACGGGTGAACGAAAATGACGACGCTTCTGAAAACAGCATCCTTGAACTTCTTCATGACATCGGATCTTACATTTAGCGGGCAGTCTGAGGGCATTTTTCACGTATGCAATTTTTTGACTCATAAAAACGGATTGGCCCTTAAAGCACCGCGAAGTGGGGCTGGAATCTGGTGGTTGAACTGGAAGAGTAAATATGGAATATCTATTTTTCGCGTTTTGTAGCTAGTTATCTATCTAGAAAGCAGATTAACACGGCGCCCGCCGTATGGTGGCACTTGCAGTGGCCGAAACTTTTCGGTTTTGCGGAAGGTGCAACCCAGACCATCCTTGTTCTTGCTCTCGAGGTTGCGGGCGGGCATGTTCAAGCCTTTTTATGTAATTTGTTTCAATAATGCATTCTGAAAAATGACTGCTCTCAGGCAAACCTCGCATGACCCTGCTCGTTTTTTGAAGCTCATTTCGACCCAGCCTATTCAACAATAATGAGACCCCCAATCTACTCAACAATAATGGGACTAATACTCAACAATATTTCCTTCCGGGCAAGGGGCCTCTTGAGTTGAACACCAAGGGATCACCTTCAGCCCTGGACCGTTTCCGGTCAGGGCTAAAAGGCCACTTCGTCCCATCGCGAAGTGCCTTCTGGCTATCATTCTGGTGACACGGGGCGGGATCTCTTGGTCGTTCCGGAGGCCATTAGAAGGATATATAGTATCACATTGCTCCCAGCCCTGGCACGGGAGGCCTTTTGACCCGCGCGATTAGCCCCGGATCAGCACAGGAACCCTCACTGACGCAACAACCGCCCTCATTGGCGCGACCGTGCCGTGGCATTTGTGTGGCACGGCATGCAAGACAAAACGGATCTCTGATCTGCTTTCTGTACTTTGCCTCCTTCGTCCGCTGCCCTCTCTCTCCCGATTCTGCCCCAGTCTTTGGATCTCTGCCCTTTGCTCAGAATCATCTGCCCGATATCCCTCTTTATTATCTGCCGTGCACACCTTTTCGTTTTGTCCTCCACGTTGGTCCACCGTGGGCTACCACCCCATGGTGGTTCTTCCGGCCTGCCCTGTCTCAGTCCTTTTTCTGCACTGGTTTTCAGTTTACCAAGTTGTTTACACAAAATGACCGCACTAATAACCAGTGCCTTACGTTACGGGCTAGTGAGACGGTAGTGGGTGCGGAAAGTGGGTCCGGAACTGTCGACTCGCGATGTGAAAGTAATAGCACGGCTCGCAACCAGGACGTTACATTGTGTTTTGTCGGCTCGTTGGTCTAGGGGTATGATTCTCGCTTCGGGTGCGAGAGGTCCCGGATTCAAATCCCGGACGAGCCCAGTTATTGTATCAATGGTGTTCCTAGCAGTTCGCCCCCCCCCCCCCCCCCCCCCACCTAGTTAGACGATCACTATTCAATGACTTCTTCGACATCAGGGTTCGATATCCATGAGCGCATACGGCGTACTTGGACATTCAAAAGGTTTTTGTGGTAAGTTCGAATGCATGTGCGCAACCAATCTAAAATAGTCGTTTTGAAACAGTTGTGTACTTAATTACTTTGGCATGAATCATTATTGTGACTTTCAGCAATATTTTTGAAGAAGCAAATTTTGGATCTAACGTTATTGAATTGATTGCACTTTTAGGCAATCGCACCTAGCTTTTGAATTCCATTAACATTGTCTTGTGCTGAAAGGCATCGCATGCTTCAAATGATAGCTCGCAAATCCTGATGAATCGAATAGCATGATGTGTTCTTCTTTCTCCAATCCCGAACTGCGTCTTGTATGTTTATTTGTAATGTCCGTCGCTCCCCTCCGCTATGTCCTTTTCCGTCATCTCCTGTCTTGTCCTTCGTTCTGCCCTGTTGTCGGTCCCGACCTGGCCGGTGTGCTGCTCTGGGCTAGATGTGCTGCATATCCTGCTTTGCCTGCCTTGCTCTGTCACGTCTCCCTGTTCTTTGGAAGTACACAGGGTAGACAGCTGTATGTCCATGAAGTTCGCCATTAATTCAACGATTTATTCAGTAACGAGTTCCAATTTCTTTTAAAAAAGGTCTCAAGGTGAACTATGGCACGGAAATGACCATTATTTTGCAATATCATGCGATCTTCATGGCCAAAAGCCGGGCCAAAGGACAGGGAACTCAAAATCACCAGAAAATGACCGGCCGATTTGCAAGCTGCAGACATCAAAATATTCACATGTGCAAGAGCTAGCGTCCGTCAAAAATTCCTGAGCCTCTAAAAGTCACCGTTCAAGGTCAAACGCGAGCTCAAGGGACGGAGAACTCCATATCAACCAAAAATTGCCGGCCGATCTTAAACTTGCAAATATCAGAATATTCACTTCAGAAAAAACCAGCGTCCGTTACAAAGTCCTGACCTCTCATTGTCACCCTTCAAGGTCAAACGCTGCCTCAAAGAGCAGGGAACCAAATATCATCCAAAAATAACCGGCTAATTTTAAACTTGCAAGTATCAGAATATTCACCAGAGAGAGAACTAGCGTCTGTTATAAAGTCCTGACCTCTCAAGGTCATTTTTCAAGGTCAAACGCGGGCTCAACAAACGGGGACAAGTTTGACGAACTGTAGTTATTCCTGTAGTGTGCATTTTGGTGTTTGGAAAGTTAAAATCAGCTGGTAATTTTTTCGGCTATATGCATTTCCCGGTCTTTTAAGCCCGCGTTTGACTTTGAAGATCTACCTTAAGAAATCAGGACTTTTTGACGGACGCTAGGTCTTTCTGTGGTAAATATTTTGACTTTTACAAGTTTAAAATGGACCAGGACTTTGTTCAAGATATTGAGTTTTTCGTCCTTTGAGCCCGCGTTTGATGTTGAACGGTCACTTTGAACGGTCAGGACATTTTTACAGACGCTAGCACTTGCGCTTGTAAATGTTTTGATGCTTACAAATTTCAAATCGGCCAGTAATTTTTTTGGTGACGAAGAGTTCCCCGTCCTTTGAGCTCATAACTGGTGTTGAAGGGTGACCTTGATGGGTCAAGACCTTTTGACGGACGCCGTTTTTTCTGTGGTGATTATTCTGGTCCTGGGTAGTTTTAAATCAGCCGGTGATTTTGGGGTGATATTGAGTTCTCCGCACTTCGAATCCACGTGGACCTTGAATGGTGACCTTGAGGGGTCATGACTTTTTGACGGACATTAGTGCTCCTTGTGATGAATATTCTGATGTTCAAAAGTTAATAGCACAGTGCACTGGTTATTAGCGCCGTGCTTTTGTGACAAAAAATTGACAAGCCGGAAACCGATGTGGAGAAAGGAATGAGTCAGAACCAGACATGTGCCTGGTTCCTAACATTGGTTCCTGGATCCCACTGGTTCTTTCCACAAAACGAGATTCCGGATCCTGGTTTCCACTGGTTATTTCGACAACACAAGACTCTGGATCCTTGTTCCCACCGGTTCTTTCGACAAAACAAGGCCCTGGATCTTGGTTCTCACTGGATCTTTTGACTAGACCTCTATGGCCCTCAAGCCACGAGCTGAAGATTGCGGGGCACGACCAGTAGATCTTGGAATAACGCTATGGGCCTGCAAACCAGGCAAACTGAAGATTCATCTTCAGAAAGCGCACTTTTCCCGTCCCCTGACGTCACGCCGATGTGTGCCGTTTGGCTGCCGTTCATGGTACAATTGTACCCAACTGCACCGTTTACTGCCTTACGGTGTCCCGCATTTCATTAGCGGCTTTGGATCGGCTGGCGTTTCTATCGCCCAGGTTCGAGTGTCGCCCCCGTCTTTGTTGTGATCAAGGGTTGTGATTGTTGCGTACACGCGCTGAAAGTAAGCTGGGGCGATTGGCTTAGACTGCATGTGATTCGCAACAAACAATCAATGACGTCCTTTCATCAATTCCCTTCATCCCTGGATAAGTGAGTAGATACCTAGGTGCGTAGGTACCAAGCCACTTAGCTGCTACACATTAGCAAAGATTATAGGCTGGGGTGCTACTTGCTCCCGTGTGAGGAACCTGGCCTCTGCAATGTTAACTTGCCTCCCCCTTTGTTGATTCGGGGCTACCAATGGGCAATTCACTGTTGCTGAAATCTTGCAAAACTGAGGGGTGTATGAGTTGAAAATTGTTGCGCGTCACCACAAAATTGCCTTCTCTGGACGTCACATGATAGTGATAAATGCTACGCTGGCAAACCAATTTTGCATGAATTATGCAAAGGTAAAATAATCGTTCAAAAAAAGACAGTGCGTGTATATTTACTTTTCTACGTACCGACCTGGCCATGGGATGTGCAAGGCATAGCCTTATGGCGAAGAATCTCATGAAATAGCAGGTGAATGAGTTACTCTGGTAGGTTGCATGAATTTATGATGATTTGGTGGGATGTTGAGCGTATTATTAGGGAAAAAATATATTCAGGCCCTTGGGAAAGCATGAAAGCAGATCATTGATGAGGTATGTTTATGCTGTCACATTCACGACCAGAGAGTGATGTTTCCGATTCGGTTCATGGGTCTCCAGCCGCACTTTTTGTTTTGCTTCACTCCTCAGTTTCGAGAGAATAGACTGAAGTTGTGCAGAAACACATTTATGGGTGCATTTATTTCGGGAAGTTTTGTCATTATTCCACCATTTAGCCTAGTCCTGATATTTGGGAAACTTAGCTTGTGAGACACAGGTAAAACAAGGATCACGTGCATCTTCGCGCCAGTTATCTTTAACTTTGCAGAACGTGTGCAAGTTTGTCATTAACAGAGCGTCGAATAAATGATGAGCATGCTGTTATGTTTCCCATGAGCATGATCTTATGCTCACCGTCTCGATAAAATACGGTCACAGACATGAACTTGAGAAAATTATTAGTTCATATGCATTCAAAATTTGCCGATGAGTTTTAGTATGCGCCCGGCCGGGGTCTCAGACAACCGGGCCCGGGCGGGATGGGGGGGTGGGGGTGGAAGGAGGGGGGGGGGGGGGAGAAAGGAAGTTCACTTCCCCTTGGATCTGCAACTTCCAGACGTCGTGTAAGAAAGGCAAATTATGCCGTTGTGAAGGTCTCGTCAAATCATGAAGGGTGCACACTGCGTTCTTTAACCTAGGTCAAACGTGTGGTCACCAGAGGCCACGAAGTAAAAAAGGTCGTTCTGGTAGATGCGGTTAAAACACATGTTAACACGTCAAGACGGATCTTGAGGGCACATAAGTAAGTGTTAGACTGTGGGGTGTCCATTGCGACCATTTTTCCCCCTACAAGGGCCAGTTCAGATCAGGTCACCGTTCAAACTTGGTCTACCAGTAGCCCAAAAGAACGATACTTTTTTGTTTTCTTCACAATGTGCTTTTGACCACGTTACTGTACAAGGTGTAGCTGTGGAACAAACTATTCCAGACACAAAAATACCATTTTAGGGTGACCTAGAGGTCATCTGAGGCCAACTTAGATCAAATTCATACACCATCCAAATGAAAAGTGTGAAGCCCTAACCGGGTCTAGGTGACCACTACACCGTTTTTTTCTTTGGTTGGAAATGGTGCGTTGCACATCTATAGATACCCAAGGCTGCACAGCTCTTGTATACATTATGCATAGTATACACACTTCTGACAGCGAGCACTCTCTGCATATTTAGCTCCCATGACCGAATCGTTGCCACTCGCAGGAGCGGATTGGGTTCGGAATGAAAAATCGGGCAGAGAAGCGAGGATGGCCAGCAAGGAGAGCTTCCGGCAGTGGATTTGTTTGGGAAGTGAGGACGAGCAGACTGGTGTCACAACTTTGGCCATCTCCGAATGTTACCAGACGAGGACGTAGCAAACCGTCTTTGCGCGAAGCCCATCAATAATTTTGCCCCGGTCATAACTTGCATTTGAGGAGTGAAGATTGTCCCCTTGGTAGTGTTCTGCGCGGGGTGGAGCGAGACACCAACATTTTTCAGCAGAATTCGGTAGTTCTGAAGATGGCCTTTGTCTGAGGAGAGTTTTTGTTTTAAGGATGAGAGCCATTTACCGGGCTATCGATGTCCAGATCAGACACACCGCGAATAGCCTGAGTTAGTTTGTTCGACCAGAAAATATTGACTTTCCGGAAGGAAACGTTCTCATCCCTGCTTTCATAGCCAAAAATGAACCGAGTGGATCAAGACAAGTTTCTGGGTCCTGGTTTAGTCAGGCGTCATTCCAAGACATGCAACGGTCATGGCTAGAATGTGTTGCCTGTCCGATGGAGCCAGGGGTCTTTGCCAGAGTTAAGCGAGGGTCGGCGGGGGTTCGTGGTGGAGCCAGGGGTCTTTGCCAGAGTTAAGCGAGGGCCGGCGGGGGTTCGTGGTGGAGCCAGGGGTCTTTGCCAGAGTTAAGTGAAGGTCGGTGGTGGTTTGTGGTGGAGCCAGGGGGTCTTTGCCAGAGTTAAGCGAGGGCCGGCGGGGGTTCGTGGTGGACGTTTAGCAGGGCAGATCCGGAGTCAGAATCCACTGACACTCAAGTTTCGGTGGGAGGAGTAGTGGCGGAGCTAGACGCGATTTCAGCGTTCATGCCGTGGTCGGTGGTAGGTGTAGTCAATGCGCTGGGATCATCGTCGACGTACTCATCAATGGCCAACGGGCTGTTAATTTCTATGACAAAATCAGAATCACAGTGTGTTCATGGCCTCGTTCTTCTTACCTCGCTTCTCCGAAGCAGGGGAGCGCATAGAGAACGACAAAATATAAATGTCCAGGTGTGGTTAATGCGAAGTGTGGTACAAGCTATAGAAACGACGAGCAATAGGAAGGTCTGCTTGGTAGAAAGCTGCAGCAAGGGTAATTGCTCTATCTCAGGGAAGGCCCTGCCAAAATGGCATGGCAAATGACTGGTTCGACGATGTCTGATCAAATGACGATTTGGTTAGCTGTCATTTGGATTTAAGCCCTTTTGACCAGACATGATCATTGCAGGGCTATGGGATGAAGGAGAATGGATAACGATGGGGCACGACTACGTGCGCCTGGAGGCCAACTGCCGAGACTTAGCCCGCGCAAGAGACCCCTCTGCACGGTGTGCGCTGGACGCCCGGCCGGGGCCCCTCTTCAGGGGGCCTCTCTGTCCACTCGTGGCTGATGCATGCAGCCTGCCCCTGGCGAGTGGGACGCCGCGAGGATTCAGAATAAAACGAAGAAGAGGATGAAAAGGTCGGATAATGCAAAATGCAAAAGAAAGTCAATGCGATGCAAACGGCAGCCAACATGAGGCTTGTCGCAATACGGAAGGACGGAAGGGCCCCACCCCAACCATGACGAGGTCACTGACCTCACAAACCACTGGGCCACGCCATACCTCCCTCATCAGAGGATTAGCGGGAGAAACTAATTGTGGTGTAATTCCCGACGACGCCCGGCTTGCCATAATACCTCTGACGAATGTCTGCAGAGATATGGATCACCTTGAGCGTTCGCAGCGACAGCAGGTAGCAGCCAACCGCAAGCACAGCCGCGCGCCGCGTCCCCCTCCACCGGCTCGCGACCGCAGAGCGCTGCGGCGGCGGTGGAGCGCTCCGCCGTGCTTCAGCGCTGTCTCCAGCAGATCGTCGCGTTCGACGCGCCGATCCCGGCTGCAGGACTGCCCTGTCCCTCTGCCACGGTCGGCAGCTTCTGGAGCTGCACGTCACACGGTGCTCTCATGGTGCGTCTCTAAGACGGCCGCTCAACCGTTGAGTTTGGCGATTTTGGCTTCGGCACGAGCGATTTTAAGTTTCGACATGTGTGGCGTGCTTCAGAGCGGCGCATCTAACCTCTTTATAACGTGTCATGCTTCTCAGCGCGTCTCGATATCCTACGCACACCCCAAACAGCCCCGGGGTACGTGGCATTGTAATGCATTATGGCTGACACAGTCATGAGTTTTTTTAATGAAGTACAAATCTTTGGATTGCATGTTTTTCTGGGCTGGGTGCCCGCGGTAAGCAGCGCTTGTTTCGCCAGACCTGGCGCAATGGTAGAATTACAGCCAACAGCAGAACTTAGCCGCTAAAACTTCGTGAGCCGCAATGTTCGGCACAGCTCACCATGCTCTCTGACGTTACCAGACCGCTAACACGGCCGCTGCCACTGGTCACAGGCTACTCCAGTCGAGAGCAAATAGAGAGTGCCTAAAGCGACACGAACCCACCCTGCCCGAGGTCTGATAATCTGAAGGCAGGTGCTCTAACGGGCTGTGTTATCAGGAGGGACTATAGTATAGAGGGACTATAGTATAGTATAGTATAGACACCTCTTCTGATGGATCGCATGGACGCGAATTACAAAATTGTTTTTCCTTGAATTACACCCCATGCTTGGTTTTTCACGATGCTGCAGGTTTTCATTGCTTTGAAATGGGAAATTTGTTTAAGGAAGTTTGTGTTGGCTCCGCAGCAAGTAGCTTAGGAATCGACAGAATGTTTAACAATGTTTCGCTATTTAAACACCGGAGACGCAGCTTTGCGAGTGACTGTGGTGTTGGCGTGACGGTTAGGCACCATAAACGGCTGTCTCCCCGCACATGGCCGTGCGCCCTTAACCGCGGTATCCCACCTCCAGCGCTTAGCTGGTGATAATATTTAAACAGGGCAAAAACGGGACCAGGTGCGATGAGCGAAATTAGCCCGTGCTGAATCCCGTGTTGCGTTTAAACTGGCAGGGGCCGACGCAACCGGCGACTTACATTGGCAAGCGCCCGATGGATATCAGCTCTGGGAGCCCCTCCATGCCGCCGTGCATAACCCTGCGTTCTGGGCGGTGCGAATTGGTCCCTGCCAATATCACATAACACGCATCTCCTCATGCCGTCACGCCTGATGTCAAGTCCAGTCATGATCTTCATCGCAGCCTTTGCCGTCGTCTCTCCTTGGACGTTTACCGGGAATAGAACACCGATTGTTGACGTACCATAAGCCTTAGTTTTTTCAGCCATGTCTTTTCAATGTCGCGGGAGCGCCGACTCGAAAGCGGATTACACGGATAAGCCTGGGATGGTGGAATTTGCTGGCCCCGGTCCGTGATTCACGAGATAATGTCTGGTCAGTTGGAAAGCGGCAGAAGCGGCAGTCGGGCCGCGGAGAAGCTTGCTTGTTTCCACCCAGCAATGAGTGTCGGAGCACGCGCGCCGCTCGGGGCGGTACTCCTGCTAACTCTGTCGACGTGGCCGGCGGACGCGGTACGCACAGCCGACAGCGACCGGCCGGACCTGCTGCCGACAGACTGTGGCCGCCGCCTGGTGAGACCGGACGAAGCCGTCCGACTGTTTATAGTCGGGTCGGGTAACACCACCGCCTTCTACGGCCAGTACCCGTGGCAGGCGCGGCTGGTCGTATATGATGCCAATGCCCGGGGCTACATTCATCACTGCGGCGGCATCATCATTTCGCACGAACACGTGGTGACAGCCGCCCACTGCGTGGTTGAGGTCGTCCCCCATCGGCTGCTGGTGCGCGTCGGGGATCTTCGGATTGACAGCCGCGAGCTTTACGAGCAAGAGTTCGCCGTCGCCAGCTACCAAGTGCACAACCGGTTCGGCACGGAGCAAGGCCTGCGTCACGACGTGGCCCTTGTGCGGCTGCGTCGCCGCGTCGGACCCGGCATTGAGTTCGGCCGCTACGTGCAGCCGGCCTGCCTGCCGGCGGCCGACGCCGAGTACGAGACGTTCCTGCCGTGCGAGGTATCCGGCTGGGGGCGTACCTCAGACGGCGCGCCGATCTCGGAGGTGCTGCGCGGCGTCTCAGTGTCGTTGGTGTCGGACGTCTTCTGCGGCGCGCCCGAGGTTTACCAAGACCGCTTCCTACCCGGCGCCATGTTCTGCTCGGGTCCGACGGGCGGCGGCGCCGACAGCTGCGAGGGCGACTCGGGCGGCCCGCTGGTCTGTGGCGACGCCGACAGTGGCCGTTTCGTGGCGTATGGCGTCGTGTCGTCTGGCGATCCGCTGGGCTGCGGCCGACGACCCGGCCTGTACACCAAGCTGTCAGCATACGTGGGCTGGCTGCTGCGCCGCCTCCAGCTGGACCAGGAAGAGGACGCGGTCCCGAGCACGGCTGTGACTTCAACTCCAGAGGTCCCCGGTCGGCCTGAGGGCGACCTGGGCCGGCCTTGCTTCACCCCGGACGGCGTAGCCGGCTTCTGCTTCCCGCTGCGAGACTGTCCCGACTTGCTGCCGGCGCGCGGCGGGAATCGGTCAGATCTGTTGGGCCGGCCTCTCTGCGGGCTGGGCGCAGCTTTCACGCCGCTGTTCTGCTGTCCCAGACAGGCCGCGCGCAGCGCAGGCTGCGGACGGACCAGCTTCTCGCCGCCGCAGCTGGGTGCTGCGTTCGCCAAGAACGCCGCCAACTTCCCCTGGCTGGTGGCCATCAGCGATAAGAGCAGCGGCGTCCGAGGTGAATTTTATTGCGGAGGCGCCGTGATCTCCGACCGGTGGGTGTTGACAGGGGCGACCTGCGCTCAGGCCGAGAGCGGGATAACGGTGCGGTTTGGTGACCTCGACTTACAGGATACATCCGACGACAATCCCAGCGCACCCTCGTTCGAACTGGACATTGTGGAGGTTGTGCGGCATCCCGAGTTTGCACCGCGGAATCGCGCCAGGTCTCAGGACATTGCGCTGATGAAAACCGCGTCAAAAATTACATTTTCTAGCACTGTAAGCCCTATATGTCTACCAGACGCGCTCCCCACATCGACTGTGCCAACGGACAAGGACCTCATCTTTGCGGGCTGGGGTGCGCCCAATTTTGGCGACAATATCGCGCTCTTGTGGCTGAAGTGGGCAAGAGTGAGAGTGGTTGATTTGCAGGGTTGTAGAGCCAATTACACTAAAAGTGCATCAGAGGAAATTTCACAGTTTTTTGGAGCAGGTACGTTTTGCATAAAGCTTCTTGAACCAACAACAGATTTCACGTGTGCCGTCAACGCTGGCGATCAGGGCTCTCCCTTTATGGACGTTGTCAGAGAAGGCGGCATTGATAAATGGTACGCGGTGGGGCTGGCTCTTGGTGGGACCGGTTGTGGCATTGACGAGTTTCCGAACATTAATATCGCGCTTGGACCATCGATGGACTGGATTAAGTCTGTCATCACATCGGTCTCGTAAATGCTATTTTAGTTATGTGTGTCGCTCAGCAGTGCAATCCTTCGTCTCCGCTGTTTTCGGGATATTTCTCGTTTAGTGTGTTGCATGGGCTGAGCTCCGTCAACCGCAGTTTGAAATGGCAACAGCCAAGATACCCTGCTGGCAGCACAATTGTTTTGTTTTAGTTGCGTGGGAGCTGACCCGCGCTTTGACGTTTGACTCTAAATTTCACGTTTGACTTCCTGTGTGGACGGAGTTGATTCCGATTCATATGTGGACGGAGTTGATTCCGACTTCTGTGTGGACGGAATTAAATCCTATTCTGATTCCTTCTCACAGCGCATGGGTTTGATTGCGAACCTGCCTTTGTACACCGCGACAGCAATGTGAGACGACTCCGGTTTGCGATGGTAGCTGAACAAATTTCGGAATCGATTCAGATGGAGTCGAATGACATCTTGAAATTGCGAATGCTGTTGATCCGTATTAAGCTGATAAAATACACTCCAGGCTTCTCGTGGGCTTCAATGGTTGGGTTCACTTATGAATACCCACACCTAGGAAATGAGCGGCGCAGTTAGCTGGATAGATTTGAAAACGCGCCGTTGCGGGTGGAGGGTGCAGGTATGGGCTAGACGTACACCAAATGTCGCGAACATGCCTACAAAATAATGCAAAAAGGTAGCATTTGCGCTCATTTTAGTAACAATAAACTTTGTTCACCCGATTTTTGCAATCATCAACGCAAATAAGTAGATGTGGTTACCAACTTTCTTGAAACTCTCATTAGTCTAGTGCTAAAGCGCTGTGGTAAATAACAGAGAATAAGTACCTTGAAGGACCTGTTCTGGCGTATCAATTGAGCGCCTCTGCCCCCATCCAGTGAGCGTGTGGCTTTCCCGTGGGTGCTTGCCAGCCTTCTAAACCCACCCGTCGCAAACCGCGATTTACATTTATTTTGCACAGATTTACATTTATTTGTATATCATTTGTGTATTATTATTATATCATTTGTGTGCTATATATATATATATATATATATATATATATATATATATATATATATATATATATATATGGTTCACTTATGAATACCCACACCTAGGAAATGAGCGGCATAAGTGTGAATAATATATATGATAAGTGAATAATATATATATATATATATGTATATATATATATATATATATATATGTATATATATACGTATATATATTATTGCATTTTATTTGTGCGATTTACATTTATTTGTATCTTACTTATTTTGTATAGATGCTGCACTACGTGTAGCATCTATACAAAATAGCTGAATGAAGAGAAGCAGGAATTGAGAATAAATAGCAATGAGGAAATGTACCAGGACTATGCACCGGTTGTGCAACCCACCACACAACCAAAGTATGGAGTTTCGTTCTTGTGTCATCAAGCTTCTAACCTTTTTTATTCGACTTTTGCCCGTTGTATTATGGACGGCTGTCAAGACAGCTTCGTATTCATATTCACATTCAGATTTACCTTCGAGCCCGGGCCTCTTCAATTTCGCCCAAATTTCGCACACAGGCAGGAGTTACTGAGCAGATAATGGCGTGCCAGTCATTTCCGATCATATTGAAAACTTCCAGAGGCAACCAAAGTTCAAGGTCACTGAGTCCGACCCTACGATTCCGCTCAGCCTGGACTACTACAATTTAGGTAAAACCTCCACACAGGGAGTGTTCAAATCGTTGATCACGCTACAGCAAACCGTTTGGTGTCGCACTGAAGAATGAACCATCTAGAGGCGAAATTGTTCGTTCGACGTGTGAGGTTTCCGAGGTTTGGATGTGAAAACGTTCGCCGTACTCATATTCAAATCTCAGATTCAAATTTGTCTATTGACCGAACCCATACAATTTAGCTAAAACTATGTATGTAGGGGTACTCGATACGCTGATCACGCTGCAGCAAAAGCTTTGGCGTGACATGGAAAGATCAGTTTTCTAGACCCAAAGGTCTCCAACGCATTTACATTCAATTTTGTCTTGTCCGGATTAGTCGATTACCGGAGCAACATTGTTGGTATAATAGCTTGCGCACAGATAGCACTCATTGCACCGATCACAATGGTATACACCGTATACCGTCGCACTGAAAAATCTGACCTACAAAGGTCTCCACAGTTCCAGGTCACTGACCGCGAAATCCTACGACGTAGCTAAAAACACACCCATAGAAGGCACTAGATGAGCTGGCCACGCTTCAGCAAAAACTTCTGCGTCACGTTGAAAAATGAGGTCTCTGGAGCAAGAACAGTGTTCACACACTGCCGCTTCAGAAACGTATTCGCCGAATATTATGACCACTTTGACTAGAACTGTTGACGCAGAAAGTATTTTGTGTGCTGATCACAACGCAACTGTTTCTTGCAACTGAATTGCTTCCATCACCCCTAAAAAATGAGCCTTCCAGGGGCAAGTGAGTCCGCCTTACTCACATTCAATGTTTCGGATTCCGATTTGTCCATCGCCCGGACTCAAGCGATTGGTTTAAAAACTTGTGCGAAGAAAGTGCTCAAAGGGGCCCTGCTCGATCTGTCGATTGAACACGATTGTCAGCTGGAATGTGTGCTGTCTTGCGTGCCGGCGCAGCGTTTGATGTGTGGGCTGACGGGAAAGTTTGTGACTTTACCTTTCTTGTTGCCTTTACCTTTTAACTCCTTTAGATCACTAACTCTGCTTTACTGCCGATCATGCCATACTCCCTCTAAAGTGGTACATGGAAGCGTGCCTCCGCTGCACTATTGCCAGCTGTTCCACCCGGAAGTTTTGTGCTCCTTCCCATTCCCCTCTCATTTCAATTTCTTACCATCTCTTTTCGAGCGTTTGCTCACTTTTTTGTAGAAGAAAGGTCTATCGATTCGTCACGGCTACTTGTGCTGGCATGAAGCCCATTCTCTCACTGAACTCCCACCTATATTGACAAGGCTCTTGTTCGAGACGAAAGGTGTTTCGCTCCTGTTCTCCATCTTTTACGAGTACTCTGACGCTATTACTTTACTTCGGAATGCAACCACATGCCACACTTATCACTGTCCCTCACCTTCTCATAGCTACTCTTGGCAGCTCAATACTCTTCTTTTCTCTTTTACGTTTCATGCCCCCAAAATTATAGACAAGAGCCCCCAACCCACCTAACGTACTCGCAAACGCAAGAGCTACCACGTCAGACTCGCGTTTCCTTGTCAGAGCGATTTATATGACCTGGTAGTATTTTCTCTCCATGCTGACGGACTGACAAAAAATCGTGGCAGCAGCGTCAGCCCGCTGGTGTCGTCACAAACCACGTGGCTCTGTGGTTACGTGACGGAAGGAGTACGCTCAGTCGTAATTGGTGCCGACGAACGTGCTGTCGACAGATCGAACGTGGCGAGGAAAAGAGAAAGCAAAGAGAAAAAGAGAAAATAAATGAATTTATATATATATATATATATATATATATATATATATATATACACATATATATATATATATATATATATATATATATATAAGTGTCCGTATATATTTTGACGCTCTTCTGCGTGTTGAGATGCTATTGCATCGTCGGTTTAGTTTGAGACACATCTTTGATGACTTGCTATTTGCACATCTCGTCTCCCCCACGTAAGCGAAGTGTCTCTCTGCTTAGTATCAACACAGGCCCGTCTCTCGCTGGCGCCATGACCGACCCCGGCATAAGACTGGCGTGAACATGTGCCTTGGATCGTCACGAAGGTAGGCGCATATTTTACGGCGATCCGTGTAGCCGTCTGCGCTGTTTTTTTTTATAAAGTACTGCGAACACACAGGCAGACCGCCGCGCGCATGGAAATTGGTGAATCACACGTCGAGCTCGGAAAGCGAATGATGAAATGACAAATCGTGTTAGGAGTGCTGTCAACATGCGTCGCTCCTTTTCCAACGTCATTTAAAGCGTCCTTCTCAACAACCTTGTATTTCAGCTACCCCATGAGGAGTGAGCACCATCACCGTTCTCAGGCCGGCATCCCCACACCGGCGCCAGGCAGCCGGTGTGGGGATGAGATAGTTCCCCGGCCCGCGCAGAGGCGGAGGGAGACGTGCGGCCCGGGTCCCGGCGGCCGGCCGGCCGGCCCGCTAGCCTGGCAGTGTCAGGGCCGCTCTGCACAGCGGTGGGTGGAGACAGCCGACACGTCGGGTGGGAAAACGCAGCGGGAAGATAGGGCTTGCCATTCGGCCATATCGTTAAGACAAAAGATAGTTCGTCCAAAATTACTCACATTATGCATCATGTGATTGTGATCGCCAAATTCCATATCCGTCGACCATTGTACATTCCAACGTTTTGAAATCTTTTCTCATCGTCGGAGAAATAAAGTGGCGCAAAAAAACATTCCCAGACACACAAACTCATTACTTGTGCCGATGGAGGAGGGGGGGGGGGGGGGGGGGAGAGACAGCTGGATGATACGAAACAACACTCCTGCTCCTGGGTCGGTCAGTGGTATTCTGCTGCGCGGCACAACATACTTTGCAGTCATGGGCTACTTAAATAAAGCATTATTCATTACAGTTTTTGCTGAGCCCCTGGGTTCACATCTGATTAAAAAGGCCAATAATATCTTGCTTAACCCATCTAACCTGTCATCTAAGAGTCTAAAAAAACTAGAGCCCAAAGAGAGCAAATCCAAAACCGACACCGCACAGTGGGGCTATTTTGAGCTTTTTGCTTACCGCAAACACTAACAGCATCTACCTGAGAACCCTCTTGATTAGGCATAGCCCATGCGTCTGCGAGGTGCGTGTGGCACTCTCAAACCGTGGGCGCGCTACGACTTGTGCTCGACTCAAATTTTTTGAGTCTGCTCAGAACTAACTCGCAGATTTTGGGATCCGATTCAGCTCACGACTCAAGCCGTGCCACATTTTTTTTAATCGACTCAGTTTCAACCCATTGCTTGCATTGACTCATTTGATGTACAACTTACGGCTTACAAATCAAGATGTTATATATATATATATATATATATATATATAATGGTATGGAAAAAGTCCGAATAGCCCAGCAGCAAGTCGTTTGTTGTTGCGTCTATATGCCGTTTGAGCCCACCAAATGCAGTGCAGCAAACAATACCTTTCCTGTAACCTGTTTTCCGACCATCTCTGTTAAGTCTCAGCTATAACGCTAGCATGTCCTACCTCGCACCCGCAACCCGGATACGTTGGTTATATAGCATGCAGTGTGGACTAGACTACACTTAACCTCAAATTTCGTAGTTTACATGTCAGGTGTCAGCCAAGTGCATTCGCCCCGCAGGGGCACCGAGTTCGGCCGGTGTAGGGGACTGGCGCCCCCTCGGGTCCCAGCTCCGGCAACGGGTGGACAGCGCAAGCTGTTCCTCTCAGGGCGTAGCGACCTGCCGGTACGTGAACTCGCAGTCTAACGTTGTGAGTTCGCAGTCAACGTTGGACGACACTGGCTGTTCGAATTCTCTTGGTGATTGGATGCTCTGTGCTGAGAAGAAGCTTCGAAATTGTGATAAGCCGCCCTAACCGGTGGCAAAGCGCAAGGCGTAGGAATAAATTACTTAGTAATGATCATTTGCGAGAACGCCATTTACGAAACACATGGTTTGCCACTCATTTCACTCAAATATCGTGATAAGCGTTGTTTGATCTCGTCGCCACCCCACCCTATCAAAATTTGATTGCGCCGCCCCTGTCTTCAATCCTGGGCTCGCTGTAAACTAATTCATCACCCGCCTAGGAAATCCCGTCACAGCGCTGAACGTACCCAAATCAAAGACCCAAATAACAGTAAGCCTGTCGCAGACGAAGTGATGCACTCAATCATCTGATTCGAATATGAAACTCCTGTCGACCTGTCCAAAAGGCCCGCCGCTCCGCGAGACTGTGCCGGCCCGACCAACACGAGGTTCAGTGGCAGGTCCATGCCCCTGGTCTGTCCCATATTCGCTTACGCCCGGGCACTTGGACGTGCTTACAGTTGCTATGTTGAACTAATGTACTATTTGAATGGCTTTACGCATGCATTAGCGCAGCGCAAAGTGCACCAGAAGGTCATGTGCGCCAATTTTATTGATGTGGATGGCGAGACGGTGCCTCTGAAAGCAATAACCGGGCTCATTCGGGATTTGAACCCGGGACCTCTCGCACCCTAAGCGAGAATCGTACCCCTAGACCAACGAGCCGACAATAGACATTTAAGCGTTCCAATTCTGACTCGTGCCGCTACTTTCACCTCATGCGATGTACAGCTCCGAGCAGCATGGCCACACCCACCATCGTCTCACCATCTCATGACGTCAAACATTGGCTTCATACTGCCGCCGGGGAGCGTAGGCCCAGCAGCGGGGCTTGGCCAGTGCCATTGTGAACACGTTGGTGTACATGGGTCATATCAATCACCTGGTGATGCATGCAAACAACTTAATTAGAAAGTGGCTTGCTCCCTGGAGAAGAGCCGATATGTTAAGCTGACTTCGCGCTTCACGTTGTGTGCTGTTCCCCGTGCCAGGGTACCACAGAGAACACAATATAGGGTAGAACAAAGGACAGAGTAGGACAGGAGACAGGACGGGGCAGAGGAATAAATGACGGCGGACAGGAAAGGACAGAGGGTTCAGGGCTTGACAAATGACAGTGCAGAACGAGAGATAGGTTATGGCACGCAAGAACGCAGGACAGAATGTAGGCATGGAACCAAATCGTCCAGGTGGTCTAGGGAATTATGCTGGACTCGTTATCCAGCAGCAATGTGCACGGGTGAGTCCCAGAGCGACCAAGGGCGGCCGTGCCGCAGCATTTGTGTGCTTTGGCATGTAAAACGAAACGGATCTTGCTCTGATCTGCTCTCTGCCCTTTGCCTGCTTCGTCCACTGTCCTCTCTTTCGATCCTGCCCAAGTCCTTCGTTGTCGTCTGCCGCGCACACCTTTTTGCTTTGCCTTGTACGTTGTCCCGCCTGCGCTATCACTCGTGCCCTTGTAGCCTGGTCAGTCTTTTTCTGCATCAGTTTTCCGGATTACCAGTCTTTTATCACAAAATGAGCGCTAATAATCAGTGCCTTGCAGTATGATATTTTGAGACGTTACTGGGTACAGACAGCGGGTCCGGAGCTGTCGACTAAAGTAACAGAGCGGCACACAACTAACACGTTATTTACACGTCGACGGCCCGTTGGCCTAGTGGTGTAGTTCTCGTGTCGGGTGCGAGAGGCCCCGGTTTCAAATCCCGGACGAGCCCAGTTATTGATATGGACGTTGCTCCTAGTATTCCGTCTTCCCCACCGACTTGCACGATCGCTATTCAGTTAGTGCTTCGACTTTCAGCTTCGGTATCCATGTCCCAGTATATATGTCTTTGAATGTCCCAGTACGCACATGCGACGTACTGGGATATTCAAAGAGGCACTGTGGTATGTTCGAAGACGTGCGTGCTGTGTGATGTGGGCAACAAATCTCAAAGTGTCATTTTGAGACAGTTGCGTACTTAATTATTTTGGAATCAGTCAGTAGCGTAACTTTCAGCGATATTTTTGGAGAAGCAAATTTTGGATCTAACATGATTGAATTGATTGCACTTTAAAACCTAGATTTTGAATCGCATCAACAATGTTTTGTGATGAATGACATTGCATGTTTTAAACACCTGATTAATAGCTCGCAGGTGCTGAGCAATCAAATAGCATGACGTCTTCTTCTTTCTCTAATGCCGCGTTTCGTCCCGTCATATTCTTGGCACTGCCCAATCCCCACGCTTTCCTGTATCCTGTTCCGTCTTATCCTATTCTGTCCTAGGTTCTGCCCTGTCATCGATCCAGTCCTGCCCGATGTCCTGCTCTATGCTTTACGTGCTGTTCTCCTACCACGTCTTGCTCTGTTACATCGCCCCAGGGGCGGATCCAGAGGGGGTGGCCACGGGATCATGCACGGGCGGACCCAGGATTTTGTTAAAGGGGGCCACGCGACATGGTGGGGCTCCTCCAAAAATATTCTTGCTTTTCGCTGGACAAAAAAAAATGAAGTTGAATTTTCGAAACATATTTGTTGTTCATGCTTTGTATATATGTATATATATATATATATATATATATATATATATATATATATATATATATATATATATATATATATATATATATATATATATATATATATATTCAAAGCATGAACAACAAAATCTCTCTCTCTCTCTCTCTCTCTCTCTCTCTCTCTCTCTCTCTCTCTCTCTCTCTCTCTCTCTCTCTCTCTCTCTCTCTCTCTCTCTGGAATCCCATATTTCCTCACACCCGCGCACTTGAATGTGCTTACAGCTGGTGGGTTTAACTAGTGTCCTATTTGCATGACTTCACCATAAGCATTAGCGCAGCGCAACGCGCTCCAGGAACTCATGTGCACCAATCTTCATTGCTGCAGATGGCGAGTAACAGCCTTTGAAGGCGATGGTTTGAGCCCGGGACCTCTCGCGCCCTAAGCGAGAATCATACCCCTAGACCAACAAGCGGTCAACGGTCGCTTAAACGTTCCAATTTTGGCTCGTGCCTTTACTTTCACCTCGCGCGATGTACAGCTTCGAGAAGACTGGCCACACCCATCATCGTCTCACATCTTATGACGTTAAGCAATGGCTTCACACTTCCGCCGGGGAGCGTATGCCCAGCAGCGGAGCTTGGCCAGTGCCATTGTGATCACGTTGGTGTGCATGGGTAATATTAACCGCCTAGTGATGCATGGCAACAACTTAATTGGAAAGTGGCTCGTTCTGTGGAGAGGAACCGATATTTTAAGTTGACTTCGCGCTTCACGCCGGGTGCTGTTCCCTACGCTCAGGGTACCACAGAAGACGCAATAAAGGTTAGAACAAAGGACTGATCAGGACAGAAGACAGGACAGGACAGAGGACTAAACAAAGGAGGCAGGAAAAGACAGAGAGTTCAGGGCTTAGCAAGTGGCAGTGCAGCACGAGGGGTAGGTTATCACAGAGGAGAAGACAGGACAGAGGGCATGGAACAAAGCCGTCTCCGTGGTTTAGGGGGAAAGATGCTGGACTCGTAATCCAGCAGTAGTGTGTGCAAGTAGCTCCCAGAGCAATCCCGGGTGACCGTGCCGCAGCATTTGTGTGAAACGGCATGCAAGACAGAAAGGATCTTTGATCTGCTTTCTGTATTTTGCCTCCTTCGTCCACTGCCTTTTCTCTCTCGATCCTGTCCTTAGTGTTTGGATCTCTGCCATTCGCTCGGAGTCATCTGCCCGATATCCTTCCTTGCTATCTGCCCTGCGTACCTTTTCGTTCCGCCCTGCACGTTGGTCCACCCTGGGCTAACACCCCAAGGTGGTTCTTCTGGCCTGTCCTGGCTCAGTCCTTTTTCTGCACTGGTTTCGGTTTACCAAGTTGTTTACACAAGATGTCCGCACTAATAACGAGTGTCTTACACTTTGAGCTCGTGAGACGACACTGGGTGTGGACAGTGGGTCCAGAGCTGTCGACTCGCGATGTGAAACTAACAGCACGCCTCGCAACCAGGACGTTACAATTCATTTTGTCGGCTCGTTGGTCTAGGGGTATGATTCTCGCTTCGGGTGCGAGAGGTCCCGGGTTCAAATCCCGGACGAGCCCAGTTATTGTATCAATGGTGTTCCTAGCAGTCCGTCTTCCCCACTTACTTAGACGATCGCTATTCGATGCGTTCTTTGACTTCAAGGTTCGATATCCTATGAGCGCATGCGGCGTGCTGGGACATTCAAAAGGTCATTGTTGTAAGTTCGAATGCATGTGTTCAACCAATCTATACCTGTCATTTTGAGACAGTTGTGTACTTGAATTAATCATTGTTGTGACTTTCAGCAATATTTTTGAAGAAGCAAATTTTGGATCTCACATCATTGAATTTATTGCACTTTTAATCGATCGCACCTAGCTTTTAAATTCAATTAAGATTGTCCTGTGCTGAAAGACATTGCATGCTTCAAATGATAGCTCGCAAATCCTGATAAATCGAATAGCATAACGTATTCTTCTTTCTCCAATTCCGGACTGTGTCTTGTGCTTTTATTTGTACTGTCCGTCGCTACGCTCAGCAATTTCCTGTTCCGCTACGTCCTGTCCTGTCCTTCGTTCTGTCCTGCTGTCGGTCCCGACCTGGCCAGTGTGCTGCTCTGGGCTTAATGTGCTGCATATCCTGCTTTGCCTGCCTCGCGTGTCTTGCTCTGTCACGTCGCCCTGTTCTTTGGGAGGACACAGGGCAGACAGCTATATGTCCGTGAAGCTGGTGATTTATTCAGAGATTTATTCAGCGATGAGTTTCGATTTCTTTCAAGAAAGGTCTCAATGTGAACTATGGCGCAAAAAATGACATTTATTTTGCAATATCATGTGATCATCGACGTCAAATTCTTGGTCAAAGGGCGGCGAACTCGATGTCACCGGGAAATTACGGCTGATTTGCAAGTTACAAGCTTCAAAATATTCAAAAGTGCAAGAGCTGGCGTCCGTCAAAAAGTCCTGACCTCTCAAAGTCACCCTTCAAGGTCAAACGCGGGCTAAAAGGACTGGGAGCTCAAAAGTTGCCAGCCGATTTTAAACTTGCAAGCATCAGAATATTTACCACAGAAACAACTAGCGTCCGTTTAAAGTTCTGATTCCTCAAGGTCACCTCTTAGTGTCGAACGTGGGATCAAAGGACGGGGAATTCAACATGACCCAAAAATTCCCGCCCGATTTTAAGCTTCCTAAGATCAGAACTTTCAACACAGAAAGAACTAGACGTCCGTCAAAACATCCTGACCTCTCAACGACAACCTTCAAGGGCAAACGCGGGCTCAACGAACGAGGACTAGTTTGGCCGACTCTGGTCCTTTCTGTGGTATATATTCTGATATATGCAAGTTTAAAATCGGGCGGTAATTTCTGGTTCACATGAATTTCACCGTCCTTTAAGCCCGTTTTTGACATTGAAGGGTGACATTGAGAATTCAAGACTTTTTGTCTGACGCTAGTTCTTTCTGTGGTGAATATTCTGATATTTGCAAGTTTAAAATCGGCCGGTGATTTTGGGGTAATATTCTCCGTAATAATAATGAATTCTCCGTCTTCTTTGCCCCACGTTGACCTTGAAGGATGACCTTGAGAGGTCAGGACTTTTGGACGAACGCTTGTTCCTTTTGTGTTAAATATTGTTATGTTGTGTGTGTGTGTGATGATTAAATAAATATTCTAGCTCTTGAAATTTTGAATGTTTTAACGTTTGCAGTTCTCAAATAGGCCAGTGATCCTTGGGTGATATGAGGTTCCCGTCTTTTGAGCACGCGTTTGACCTTGAACGGTGGCTTTGAGAGGCCAGGACCTTTGAACAAAAGCTAGTTTTTCATGCTGAATATTGTAATGTTTGTAAGTTTAAAATTGGTCGGTAGTTTTTGGTTGATTTGGACTGCCTGTCCTTTGAGCCCGTGTTTGACCTTCAGGAATCAGGACTTTTTAAGGACGGTAGGTAGTCGGACGGACGGTAGACGGTAGACGGACGGTAGTCCTTTCTGTGGTGATTATTCTGATATTGGGTAGTTTAAATATTCCGGTAATTTTGGGGTGATATTGAGTTTTCAGCCTTTTGAGTCTACGTTTGACCATAAACGGTGCCTTGAAAGGTCAGAACTTTTTGATGGACGCTAATTCTTCTTGTGATGAATATTCTGACATTGGCAAGTTTAAAATCGGCCGGTAACTTATGGGTAATATTGAGTTTCCCGTCCATTTAGCCCACGTTTAGCCTTGAAGGATGACCTTGAAAATTCTGGACTTTTTGACAGACGCTAGTTTTTTCGTTGGTCAATATTCTGATGTTTGCAAGTTAAAAATGGGCTGGTAATTTTGGGGTAATATGGAATTTGCCGTCCTTTGAGTCCACGGTTGAGCTTGAAGGGTGATTTTGAGTTGTCAGTGCCTTTCGACGGACGTGCTCTTGCGCTTGTGAATATGTTGATGCTTGCAGCCTGCAAATCGGCCGATAAATTGCTGGTGATATCGAGTTCTCTTACTTTGACGCAGCTTTTGACCTCTAAGGTTACTTGATATTGCAACATAAAGGTATTTCCGATGTTCTCGTGCTATAATTGCTCTTGAGACGTTTTTCAGAGAATTCGGAACCAGTCGCTGAATAAATCGCTGTATGAATCGCTAGCTTAACATGTACATAAGCCGGACATATGCCGGGGCACTCCTTGGTTACTCCCCATGCTCGACGTCACGAGCTTGTTAGACCATAGTGAATGTGGCCAGTGTGCTCTGGGCCGCCCAAAGTACGAAGTGAAAGTTACGGCACAGGCCAGAATTTGAAGAATTGAGCATGCGCTATCGGCTCGTTGGTCTAGGGGTATGATTCTCGCTTAGGGTGCGAGAGGCCCCGGGTTCAAATCCCGGACGAGCCCAGTTGTTGCTGCTGAAGGTATTACTGGCAGTCTATGTTAGGTTATCAGCGCACATAATTTCCTCGAGCCCTCTGAGCCCCTCAGTTGCATGTGGAAAGCAGCCAGGTGTACAGCACAATGTCCAAGCCCACCGAGTGCAAGCACGTTGGAGCATGCGTCTGTAAAGGTATGGGCTTAATCCTTGCGATCGAATGCAAAATGCGGTGAATAGTGGTGTGTTACCGTAATACCCGTTGCGTGAAAGCGATTGTAAGAGGCCATTAACGATGATTGACAGGAGATCTTCGATGGCCGCGTTTGGTATGTGATATGTACTAAGGGCATGTGCATCAGTCGTGCCACGGAACCTCGCGTTGACCGGGTTTTTCCACGCGATTCCAATTCCACGCACAAACTGGTTTCGTGAGTATTTTCCTATTCGTGATGTGCAGCTGACGTCAGTTTATCTGGGACGGGCTTGCTGTTGTTCGGGTGCTGCGTTCAGACATGTCCGCTGCCGATATGTAATATGATAAATATCGTGTCATCGCAAGCGGCCGAAGTGGATGGCGTACCATGGCAAGTGCGGGACCTGCGGCCTCGGTACAGCGATGCATCACGACGCGACGCCAGTGACAAGGAGGACGGACCCCTATATCCGCGGACCCGTCACACCAGGAGGCCTCTGGCGCAGTCGCTGACAACCCGGACAACGCGGAGCACGCACCGACGGCGACTGGGACGGAACCGGTGGGCATCCTGACCTGCCCTGAGCAGCCGGCGGAAGAAGTCGCGACCATGCCGTCGCGACGCAGCCAGCGTGTGCGCCGACAGCCGCGCAAACTTTATGGACAGAGTGTATCGAGTGATTGGATAGTATGAACGTTGGTGTGAGAGTATGGTCTTTGAAGATCAGGGGTGAGTGTAGCGGTGGACCATGTATGGCAACAGATCATGCCCCAGGACAGTGTTAACGCAGGGAAACGGTCACGGCTCAGGGGCGAGGCGTTGGCCCGTGGACGCGGTGGAGTGGGACGCGGTGGCGCCGGCGAGTCACACGCCGATCGGGTTGCGGGTGGGCTTGGAAGGAGTATAAGAGGTGCTGCTCGGGGCGCGTAGGGAGTCTCCCTGTCGGCGTTGCGTGCGGCAGTTCGCCGTTGTGTGTGGGGTAGTCCACCGCGATGTGACCCCGAATACAGTGAAAAATATACCAAATAAGCCCAAATAGTAATACTCTATTTCACATGACAATTCTTCACCGGGTGACCAATCCCTCGTCGGTTAACTGACTAAACTAAGTTAGTCACCTGGCGAAGGATTGCCATCCAAAAAAATAGTGACACTACTTGGGCCTATTTAGTATTTTTGCACTTCATCAAGCCTGAAGCCAATGTATTCTGTAGATGACCAGGCGTGAAGCAGCTCAGAGAAGGGATATAGTATTTTTTCTACGCACACTTTGCCACAACGCCCCAGGAAAGAGCGCGGTCACGATCCTGTTTCTACCTTATCTTACCTCACCTCACCTTATGGTGATCGGGAATCATAAAAGGCCACTAGGCCTGTCGGTCCGGTCTTGTCAGGCTCCCGCCTCGATAACCAAACGGCCTCCAAATGTTTAAAGCAAATTATTTCTCTTGTCCCCTACGTTGCGAGCAAACTCGGCGCGCTGGCGTCAAGACGCAGCCATTCGCGTCGTCCCCACTCACGCAGCATTTTACTCGATGCCATGAAAGACGGAACTTGCTCAGACTACTTCCAGCACGACAGCCTAAAAGGTTTACCCGTGTCCAGCCAAATGCCTCTAGAAATCCAGTACAGCGCCTGACAGCGAACATCGATGGCGAGACGGGCGCCAGACGCCAGCATTGGACCTTGACAAACCACCCCGGTACTGCCACACAAGCTGATGCAAAGAGACAACGGAACAACGGACGTGATGCAAGCGGATCCACCGGAAGTGCCTCACTTCCGGTCTGGCACTAATGCACCATACTGCTGCGCCGCAATGCAGCGACCGCCCGCCTGCTAGCGCGCTGAAAGTCTCCGTCGATTGACGGAGACTTTCTGTCGCCGGGGCGGGACCGTAGCGGACTTGGACTCGCCGCCAACAGTCTTAAGGCATTCACGAGACAGCCGCGGCACCGCTGGCTCCAACGGAAAACGAGCGAACGGTCCCGCCACGCCGCGCCGAACAAGAGCACGCCGCGACGCGACGGCATCGACGAAACCCCGTCTGAAACCTCGGCGGCGCCCATCCGATTGGCAGTTATTAGTCAGAGGGTGATAGCCAGGGATGTAATTGCAGAGGTCGGACTGCGGGTGACTTGGCGAGATAGAATATGAATTAGGTCAGAAGTACAATAAATTACACGAGCGGATTGCATTACATATGACAATTACATTATCAAACAATAGATCATATAAGTGAACTAGATGAGGAGGTGCAATATCTTCAGTCACAAATGTCATACGATGATCTACCACTGCAAAAGAACACGTATTTGCTTACAAAGCCGTATTTAGTTATGAGTGTCATCAAAGCACTGTGGTAATACCTCTGGGTGCAGCGAAGCGACAAGTTTATGGTGTAGTTGAATATCAACCTGCATCAGCCCCTTGCACCCCGAAAAGGGGCGTTAACCGTTTCATAGATTTGATAAGTTTCTGTTCGCATGGCTATGTGCTGATTAAGTTTAACAGAGAAATCTCACATGTTATGGCCCGGGTTGAAAATCTGCCTTTCTTGTTATTTGTTGTGAAGAGCCCAGTGTAAAAAGACACAGCCAGCCCAAGTAATACTTCTCGGAGATAAAAGCCCTGTAAGTCAGTCTGTGGGTTCAGACGACGCATGCGCGTCGAAAGACGGCTTCACCATAGTCTGTCACCCAAAATGTTCCCCCGGGTGAGACAATGGCAGTGGCGGCCTCCGAACCACACGCGGCAGCGCTGTGCATCCCCGACACATCAGTAGCTTAAATCTCTGAACACACCCGGGGTTGGGGCGGATACCCGCACGGCACACCTGCTGCGTACGATGAGCCAAACACCGCGTTTAACCAAACACGCACCGCTATGGCGGATGAAGGGTTTCCGTCACAATTTGAAAGTCGTTCCCGGATTTGGCGACAATTCCGATTGGTCTGCTTCGGAAGCGCAAACTCATTTTATCCAAAAATGCATCCTCTTGAAATTATCACATTGCTGTCACAAACATGACGTCAGCACATGTCCACGAGGATGTCATTCACTTCCTATCCCTGCCGTCCGTGGTAGTCCATGAAGAACCGCGACATGTGCTTGATGTACCTGGTCTGACGCTCATAACACGTCCTCAGGAGAGCCTCCCACGAGATGTCGTCGCGCTGCGCAGGGTATCCCCTGTCCGACGCGGCACCAGGCCCGCCCCAACCGTGCTGATACTCAGGGTACGAAGAGTTACATCCAGTTGAGTAGCTCCAGAAGTGAGCACGACTCGCAGGTCCACGGCTAGTCCAGGGCCTCGGATACGACGCGTGCCATGCCGGATGGTGCGCATCCCACGAATACTGGTCTTCATCCGGCCCTGGAGGACGACGCCACGCCCAGGGGTTCGCGTACTCACCCCGACTCCAATGGCCATAACCCGACCACGGGTTCGGATACGCCGCGTGTCCCTGAGCGACATAAGCGCTCCTCGGATCCGGGTACCCGCTCCCTGGCGGTCCGTACCCAGCCCAGGGAGGTGATTGACCCGCACCGCTCGCGGGACCCGGCCCCGTCCAGTCTCCCGCTCCCGCACCGGCCCAGCTCCCCGGGTGCCCCGCGCCGGCCGACGGGGGGCCGCCGGCCCCCGGTGGGGGTCCGCCCGGGGCCCACGGCGGCGGACCCGTGCCGGGCCCCCACTCCTCACCCCGCCAGGCGTCACCCGCTCCGCCCTCGTGGGGCACGTCGGTTCCCTGAACAGCCCCAGCCTCCTCGTCCTCGCCCTCGTCCTCGTCCTCGGCTTCGTCGTCCGACACCTCGCCGCTCGACGAGTCGGGGCGCGGGCTCTGGCGGGCGGCGGCGCGCGCCAGCCGCTCTTCGGCCACCTGGCGGCGCAGCTGGCGCTGGAATGAGGCCGCCTCCTCCTCCGTGGTCGCCAGCTGACGGATCTCTGCATCGGCGTCGCCGGTGGCGCCACCTACCGCGGGTCCTGCCTTGGAGGTGGTGCCGCTCACATTCTTGCCGTTGTTAGGAATAGCACCGCGGACGACGCTGACAGAAGGCGGAGCGCAGATGGCGCCATCCGCGTTTGGTGACGCACAGGTGGCAGTGCCGGCGGATGCCGCGCCAGCACCACCAGCAGCGGCAGCGGGCGGTCGGGCCAGGGAGGTAGCACCAGCACCGGCAGACGGAGCTCTGACACCAGCACTGACCGCTTGTCCATTTACAACAGGTTGACGACCAGCTGAAATTACTTCCGACTCGGTTTTACTGTGCTGAGGCACTGCGGCACGCTTGGTCGCTTTGACGGCGGCGACAGGACCGGTAATGTGAAGTGTGAAGCTCTCCATGATGTCTGTAAGCGTAGTCTCGACCTTATCGCCGAATCGGGAAAGCACTTTGCCGACACCGCGCTTGCGCATTGAAGCGACTATCTTTCCGTAACGTTTCGCGTCAACATCCTGCTTGAACTTCAGATACTCAGCCAGTGTGGCGAGATCCTCTTCAGTCAGAGAATTCACCCTGCGCGGATGTAGTTTGCCCACGACCTCTCGCAAGCGTGCCTCGTCCACGTGCATCGTCTCCTCTATACTCGCATCCAGTGTCTCTCGCCCACCTTCCAGCTGGGGAGCAGTCTGATTTCCAGCCCCGCCGTGCGCCCGCATCTCCCCAGCGTCTCCGTCTCCGTCTCCATCCGTCGCTACCACCCCCGTCCGCCCCTCCCGCGCGTCTCCATCTCCGTCTCCGGAGCTCCAGTCGTCCCGCTGCCGCTCCTGATCTCGCTTGTATGCCTCCAGCAGCGCCGAGAAGCTGTCTCCGCTGTCGCTGTCCGCCGCCGTGTCCGCACGCGCGCCGGCCGCTTGCCCCGTGCGCCTCGGCGTGTCCCAGTCCTGGCGGCGTCGCGGTACATCACCACCCGCCAGCTGGTCCTCAGACTGCCGCTTGGCCGCCGGCCCCGGCCGCCTCACACACAGCCTCCTCTCGTGAGACCTCATCGTCTGCCGCCACTGCGCGGTCGCGCCGCGGCGCGCCTGTGTCGCCCTCCGGCGCGCGCTCCGGCTGTGGGGGAGGCCGGCCGGGCGTCCGTCGCCCCCGCCCCGCCACCGCACGCTCCCAGCCGTCCGCCGCCGCCTCGAGGCGCGCCCCCTCCGCCCGCTGGTCGGGCACGGGCGGCGGTGGGCGGCGGCGGCGCGCCACGCGGATTTTCCGTCCGCCGCCGCCCCCGGCCGGCGCCGCCTCGTCCGCCTCCGGCGCCGGCCGCGTCCCCGGCGCCTGCTCACCCCCCGTTGGACTCCGTTCGTCTGGCGACTGCCCGCCCGGGCGGGTTGGTGCGTGCGCTGAGGCGCCGCCCGCGTCAGGCGCGTCAGCGGGAGGTCCACCACTGGACTCTGTGGGGGGCGTTCTTCGCGACTTTCCCGCAGCTGTCGCCCGCCGCCGGCCTGGTGTGCCCATTGACCTTCGTCTTCGTCGCGTTCGCCTTCGCCTCCTCGCCTGCCGCCGGTTCCTCACCCTCCACTACGAACTCCGCCCATCCCTCCGTCGTGCACGTCTTCAGATCGTGCGGCAGGCTCTCCGGCAGCCGCAATGGCGCCACGCCGGCCGCCTCGGCCACGGTGGCGAGCCGCCGCTCCTCCTCGCCGGCAGCCACGAGCGCCACGGCTGCGCCGCGACTGCCGTACCGACCGGCGCGGCCCACGCGGTGCAGGGTACGTGGCGCCGTCCCACGGCACGTCCAGCTGCACGACCAGGTCGGCGTGCTCGCTGTCGACGCCGCGCGCGCCGAGGTCGGTGGCGACCAGCACGCGGCAGCGGAGGGAGGTGAGGCGGGCCAGCGCCTCCAGCCGGCGCTCCTGGCTCAGCGCCGAGGAGAGGTGGGTGCTCGGCCAGCCGCGCGCCGTCAGCTGGGTCGACAGCGTCTCCGCCCTGTCGAGACAGCGGACCGAGGTTGGAAGAGCGTGGATTGGAGACGCAGGACGTGATGATGACGGCGATGCTGGTGCACGCGTATCCACTGTGCCAAGGTTTAACACGGGCCAGGTCTCTGTATCATGGACGAAAAACGCTCTCTCCGGTCGCAACTCAACAACAACAACAACAACCAAAAACTCCGGCCGCAAAAGAGCCTTATGGGACTCGCGCTGTCGGAGAGGGATGTGAGGGGCCACTCCGCTCTACGTATCCAGACATGGAAGGGATACATGAACATACACGAGACGAAACTGCCCACAGCAAGAACATACACGAGACGAAGCTGCCCACAGCAAGAACATACACGAAACGAAGCTGCCCACGGCAAGTTCCAGTGTGCGCGAGCGCACCACACATCAAAATATTCGTTACTCTCAGCCCTTGGGCTATCTTAGTGAACCGACAAACTCATGCAGTAGATCGTTGGCAGATCCCTGATCGGTCAGCGAGGGCTCCACACGAACACCAGGTGAAGCATCTCCCTTCACCTCGTCTGGTGGTTGGAGAAGACGAGACACTGGGTGAAGCTGACGGTGGAAAGCAGGTGCACCAGCGCGTCCAGCTTGAGCTTCAGCTGCTTCTGCACCAAAGGCTGGTACGGCACGGTCAGCACGTACTGACGGATGCCGAGCAGGGCGGATGAGGACTTGCCGAGTCTGTCAAACCAGCGTCGACGGTTAGTCTGGACTTTCTCACACCAAACGGTTCGTATGTTTTGAAGGGCGGACATCAGTGACACATCAAACAGGAAGATTCGGACATGAAGCCAGCTAGAATAACGACAAGGTTCATAAGATAGGGCGTTTTTACGAGATATCTACAGATAAAATGAATGACACGTTAACACCCCCATCTCAAAACCAAATATCATTGCACATATTGTCAGTTCCAAGATAGCCTGCAACTCCAGTACCACCTTCGTAAACGACATCGTTGCCTTCGACCCTCGACCGACCTTAGCGCTGATGTCGCCTTGGCGCTCAGCGAACACTAAAAACTACAAAACTATTGCCCATTCGACAACTTTAAAAATCATGGGACTAATCAGCAGTAAAGTTCCTGAAACCTATGTCGGTCGAAAACCTCAATGAACAGCCAGTACAGAACATTGGATCGTGCGTGCGGTGACGAAAAGATGGCCCACGACTCCGTCCAACCGGGAACTCAGGAGCACTCAGAGCACAGACCTGACGAAGGTCGGTGTGCGCATGTACCGCGCCAGCAGGTCGGCCAGCGTCTCCGGGTAGGTGGCGCTCAGAGCAACCATCTGCTTGCTGGCTGGCAGGGTGGAGTAGATGAAGCTGAAAGCGTGGGGCAAGTTGGTCAGCTGGACCACGCACCTTTGGCAACGAGGCAACGCATGACCCTGTTTCGCTCTGTGCAAATCAGACCGCTCAGAAGACGAGTTGACGAATCGACGGTCGCCAGATCCAGATAGGTAGGCATAGGGATGGGGATCAATAGGGATGTATTGAAGATAGGTGTAGGGATGTACGAGGTATAACAACGCGCAAATCCTATACCTTAAAAATCGAGCCGACGGCATATCGCCCACGCATGCCTGGCAGAAACCTGGTAACCGATACAGTGGTTGGGGCGTACGAGAGGGCACTACCAGCGCTGAGCAACGCCTGCTCTAACGCTCGGTGCAGTTAGGATGTTCAGGTGACGTCCTCTGATCTTCTGTGGGTCCGATCTGAGCTCGATCTAGTTACTTCAGCAGTGCGAATGCGGCAGCGTTGACTGCCGCGGAGACTGGGGTTCTCCCGATCAAATAATTGCAGTGCGGGCGTGCCAAATGAAGTTGAAAATCCCGTGAGGGATGGTTTCCCAGACGCGATTCGTGACAAAAAAAAGACTTCGACACAACCAATATGCACAAAAAAACACCAGAAGACCAGGAGCATGTCTACCAGACAAAAACAACAGGTGCCATAACAGGCACAGACCATACACATAACTGCCTCCAGCACGTCCAAGTTGCCCAGTCTCCGAGCCAACCAAGCGTGGGCAGGACATCACTGCGACCGCTCCACTAGTGCCGGCGCCTCACTTGATATCGTCGACGAACGCGTCCTCCATCAGCTTGTCGGGCCTCGTCCATGACGAACAGGCGGACGGCGTCCGTGTTTAGCGCCTCGCTGTCCACCAGCTGACGCACGCGACCTGCAGCGGTTGGGAGGTAGGGAGGGAGGGGTTCATCATTCCCGTCTATGAGCCCCTGAGAGGCCGGGACTTATTCGATGGTAGATGTCCAAAGGGGGCACCCTCCAGCGTTCAAAACTAGTCATTTGAGTGACCACGTTTTAGGCAAACACGTCCTCGGTACGACTCTTCGCATGCGACGCCTGCACGCAGTCATGTAAGGCATGTCTGTACCTGCAGCTTTCGAAGAAGAAAAAAAACACACGCCTTTAGCGAGCTACCTTATGAAGCTCACTTGATTGCGTTGAAAACCAGTGTAAATTTTCAACCGTTGCTGCGCCGGCCGGAGCTCTGTTCTTTGCACAACGTCCTCAGTGTCAGTCCCCACACTCCCTGACCAGTGCCTCGCCCTTCCCAACAAACAAGGTCGGGGGACTGGGGGCGGGGAGGGGGAAGGAGGCAGGCGAGCTCTAGCGTTGCACCCACCTGGTGTGCCCACGGCGACCTGGCAGCGGCCCGCAGATTGGCCACGTCCTGCGCAAGCGGCAGTCCGCCAATGAGTGTGTGGACCGCCAGACCTGGACACACACAGGGACGGTTGAAGCGGAGACGTTACAAGCTCGCACGAGTTGCCAAAGGCGGCACGGCGACGTGGCCACCTCTGATATGTGTGGTAAAACCAATATAAGAAGATAATAAATACCACATAATTAACACCACACAGAGCAGCTGCCTTCCAACCTTCAAATTGCAGCTCCCCCCCCCCCCCCCCCACCCGTGGGTCAGCTCGCGGGCTTTTTCGCCACAGCCAGCCCCTCAGGGAACTCGCATAACCCAGCGCGGCCGAGCTGCGGTGCGCCAGTGGCGCCACCTACCCGGCACGTGCGACCCGATGGCAGCCACAACCTGAGCCACCTGGACGGCCACCTCGCGCGTGGGCGCCAGCACCAGCGCCTGGCAGCGGCCGGACGGCGCTGCTGCCGCCAGCAGCTCCAGCGCCAGCACCGCCAGCACGCACGTCTTGCCCGTGCCCGACTTGGCCTGCACGATCAGATCTGCGGCGTCGGGGGGGGGGGGGGGCAGGGGCGGGGCAGTGTTCAGACGCCGCGACCGCCGGGGTGTAATAAAGAAAACAAAGGCAACGCATGAGCGCAGACTCTCACACTCAAAAGCACACATTACACCAAAACATTACTTGCAATGTGTGATGCTGCCAGGCTAGAGCAGACCGTCCCAAAGAATACGGGGCACATGGACTTCAGGTGGTGGACGAATGCTTGTCAGTTCAGAGGGCAATGATTCAGGTTGCGCAGCACTAGACCATGCTGAGTGAACTAATCAAACACGAAAGCATATTTTGGTAATGGTCATGTACACAAAAAGTAAATTTAAATAACAAAAAACAACTCAAATTAACTCAGACTTGTGCACCCATTAACTTGTGACCTTCTTATCATAAACAACCGGTTCGATGTCAGTGGGTAACAGCTGTATCGCGCAGTTGTATTGCACACTGCAAAGTTGTAACATACACAGGGTTGTGACGGCATGTTAATGTTGCTCACACAGCACAGATAGCCTGTTTTCATGTCATAAAAGGACGCTGCATTTACGAACAATTCTGCCCTGCCAACAATATATAATCTTACAACACCCCTCTCCTCTCCCATTCGTCCACATCACACCCCACCGCCATCGCGCACTCCAAGTCAGTGCTTCAGCCCTTTATAACATCACCTCTGCCTGGTGCAGACTTTCCACTCTCCCATGCTGACCGCCCAGCCGGCCGCACTCCCCCTTCCCGCCACTAACCGACGCCGCAACGACCGATCGGGATGGCGCGCAGCTGGATGGGCGACGGCCGCTCGAAGTCGCCCTTCCCCCCCCCCCCCCCCCCCCCCCCCCCCCATCATCCCGACACTAACCGACGCCGCAGCGACCGAGGCGGGATGGCGCGCAGCTGGATGGGCGACGGCCGCTCGAAGCCGGCCTGCTGCAGACCAAGCAGCACCGGCTCCGACAGCAGCAGACCGGCGAACGTCACGTCCTCCGAGACACGCACGTCCGCCGTGCGCTCCTTGGCCGCCAGGCGGTGCGCCGGCCGCGATGGTGTCGCCACCGGCGGCGGCGCCGGCCGGCATCGCGGCGCTGGCGGGAGAGAGGCGGGTCACGGGTCGTGGCTCACCACCAGTGTTGAAGGTCAGGTCAGAAGGTCAGGTCAGAAGGTCAGGTCAGAAGGTCAGAACTGGCACAGTGTTAGATGCCTGGATTGGGGAAGCTTTGTTTATTTCCATTTTTGGTTTGCCTTGTTTATTCCTAAGCACTGCTGCATATCTAGAGTAGGATGTTAATGAAATGTTGCATACAAAGGCAATATTACAACTTTTCCTTAAGGAAGGTGTGTCACATCCCACTTGAGTATCATTATACCACTGGTCACACTAATGTGTGGGTGGCGGCCTTGCTTAGCTGCTGGCAAAGTGTGCATCACAAAAGCCAGGGCGAATCAAGATGAATGCCTTTTGGTGTTATCATATCATCCAAAACTGTTCAAATTCTAATGCAAACAGAAAAATGTAACTGTTTAACTTCAACTTTGGGCAGTCTCAGCTAAAAATGCAGGACACCAAATTTCAGTCATGTGCATCACAGGTGCATTTATTCACGTCAACAATTTGAGAGGCCAAAGCTGAGGAACAAAAAAGCTAACCCCCCAAATATGTATCTCATCATTTGATCCCAATTTATGTTGATGAATAACAAGATTCTTTTTTGATGATTTCTTCTATTGATGGCTGCCTTTATTTGAGCAGCATCATAATAAACTTCAGATACTGCTCAAGATACAGACATCAACTAATGAGAAGTGCAGCATCATATTGCTGCAACATAACATTTCTATCACATCGCAACATCATATTTAGCTACTTAGACCCATACAATCGGTATCCAAAGTTAGCTACACTGAGAAAAAGCAAACACCTGCTGCCATGATTCACTGGGACAGCCTCGATAAATGAGCATCATGCCGTCAGTGTTACGGTCAGGGTGTACTTCCTACCTAATGTTAGAAAAAATCATTGTACACCATTCGCCGTGTTTAAGGCAGGGACATATTGTAAATAATCTCAAAACAGGTAGAATCATGCTCCTACCTTCGAATTTCAATAACTTAGATGGCGGGCCCCCGAGCGCCGCGCGCCACCGCACCGCCTGGACTCCCCAGCGCCGTTTTCTGCGTTGCCGTTGCGTAAATACAATATTTCTGCTTACCAAGAACTCTACAAAATGTACCGGACCAAAGTAAACCATTCGTCGTGTTTAAGGCAGGACATATCGTAAATAATCACAAAACAGGTAGATTCATGATCTTACCTTCAATTTTTTATAATTACGATGACGAGCTCCCGAGCGTCGCACACACACAGCACCCGCGACACCGGCGCCATTACTGCGCGGGTCACAATATTACTGCGCATCAAGCAGCATCAAGAACCATAAAGGCACTCGGGAGCTCGCTATCGTATTCACTAAAATTCGAGGGTAGGAGCATGATTCTATCTGTTTTGAATTTATTTACGATATGTTCCGCCTTAAACACGACGAATGGTTTACCTTGGTCCCGTACATTTTGTAGAGTTCTTGGTAAGCAGAAATATTGTATTTACGAACGGCAACGCAGAAACGGCGCTGGGGAGTCCAGGCGGTGCTGTGCGCGCGGCGCTCGGAGCCCGCCATCGAAGTTATTGAAATTTGAAGGTAGGAGCATGATTCTACCTGTTTTGAGATTATTTATGATATGTGCCACCTTAAACACGACAAATGGTGTGCAATGATTTTTTCTAACATTAGGTAGGAAAGTACACCTACACCAGTGTTACAGATGAAAATCTGCCATTATCATAATCTTGTTTTGAAGATAAAATGATGGATCTCCTAAATATGACCCTGTTTAAAATTATTGCCTCCTTCATGTCTTGGATTGTTAACTAATGTACAATGTGTTCTTGCATCATGAGAAAAAAGTTGATGGCAACATATGTGTATGACTTAAAGCTCATGTACTTAAATGTGTGCATTGCACTCATGGGCTGATTTATTATATTACTGGCAGTCATTTGTGCCAAAAATAAACAACTATTCCTCTTTGTCTCATATGTTGCTAAATCGATGAGGGCAAGCCATCAAATTATCATGTGTCAGCAAAAGAATAGCAATACACAGCTTTACCTCAATGGTTAACGCAATATCCCACACTACAAAACGAACATGTCAGTTAGGGGCCATGAATGAAAAATGAAATGCTCCACATACCGTCTTATTTACTGTCTACTTGGACGTCTGAAAAAATCGTTCACAACCAGCAATCACAGCCCGAGCGTGCCACCGCAACAACCCGCGGCACTAGTAAGAGCTGACGCGCGAGCACTACCCCCATGCGTTCCGTCCTCCTCGTGCGTGAAGCCTGGGAGTTACATGTCAGCGCGGTCCGCGCAACGTTCGGGCGCGCCAGCCAGAATCGTCTCAAAGGCGTCACTTTGAAAGGTATTAACGTTCCCAAGAAGCTTTTAAATTATACTCATCTAGAGTTTTTGTGACCACTAGGTGGCACTGACAATTAGAGCTCAGAACCGTCCTACCCTCTTGTCAAGGCGTGGTTGATTAAGGCTCTGTGCATGAAAATATTTGTGCTAACTGAAAAGGAAATGAGAGACGAAACGTCTTTCAGGGCACTCGACGATTTCTTTGTTCGATTGTCCAAACAAGAACCATGGGTCTGTTAAATATAATGAATCACTTTGGTCCAGGGGCAGTGGAATATTGCTACCACGTCGAAGGGCCGACTACCATTTTGGTTACTTCGTTCTAGTCAACAACCATGGGACTAATTCTAAATTTCCAGAAAGTTTTTAGGAGATACCACCGCCCCCGAGCCCCCTAGATCTCATGTCCCTGCCTAGTAGTAGTCCCTGCAGAGCGGGGGTCATGTGCCCCCTATGGTTCCGAAGCGCCAGGTGAGATTTTTAAAGATACTTTGTCCAATTTGAAATACATTTGCTGAGGCACAGTGTGCAACCATGCGCACGCAATGCGCTTGTGCGAATGCTGTCTGCTGGGAAGGTCAATCGCTCATCGACCAAGAGGACCTTTTTTGCTCGGATCACCCCCTAACATAGGAGTGCTAAAAGTGTCCCACCTGCCAGTTGCGTGAAGACCAAAATACGGCGGCCTTCGAAAAACACTTATAATTGGACGCGAAAACTGCAACTGCATGCTTTCCATAGCAATAGTGTAAAACAGTCATATCCCGGTACAACACATTCCTCGGATTCTGGTTTCGGTTTCATTCCTCCGATACCATATCGTGTCACTCAAGCTGAATGTCCGGCCGCAGCGGTAATTCCAAAGATACGGCATCCAATTTTAAACACATTTACTACCGCGCGGAGGGTGCAGCTGTAGCCGTGGCCAACCACACCCTCGCTCACGGTGAAACTATATTAATGTCCTGCTCCGTCCACGCGGGCCGCGTAACACACAGTCTCGCTCGCTCCGCCGTTCGCCAGCTCCGTATCTCGACCCGGCGGTGCCCGAGGGCACGAGCCGGCCGGGAGCCCCTGACACATAGGCGGCCCGCAACACACCAGGCTGCGGCCGTCGGGCCATGTCACACAACCATGCGCACACGGTGTATTTGTTGGAGCACTTTCGGCCGATCAGGTAATTTGGTCACGTGGTAAAATGACTATATATATATATATATATATATATATATATATATATATATATATATATATATATATATAATAAATTGATAAATAACTAACCATCGACGGCGCGTAGCCGAATGCGGGCGGCTTCCCGTAGCTAGATCGTCAGAATACCGTGTCCACGAAAAAATATTTATAATAGCGTGTGAAGAGTGCGACTGTGTGCTCTGGATAGATCTGGTATACAGCTATCAACTACAGGTTTTACACACTCCGATGAGGTAATCCATTTTATTCGTCCACCCCCAAACAGCATATCAGTCAATGCTGCGAGGCGGCCGCAGGTGCGATTATCAAAGACACAATGCCTAATTCAAAATACTTTTCCTCGTGCACGGAGGGAGCAGCCTTGCAAACACGATGTACTTGTGGGAGCATGGACTCCTGGCTCTGTTAACTGTTCACCAGCTCAGCCCAGGGGCCACACCCGAGAAAACGCATGCGTTTTGAATACACGTTACGTCATTTCCCCTGCCACCAGCCGGCCCCTCGCCCCAACTCATCTAGCGAAACCACGCCCCTGGCCAATTAACCAGAAGCTTAAGGGTTTCCCTCGTTGATAGCAAGCATCATAGTCATCCCAGTCGCACAACAGACACCATTCGCTGTCCTCCGGCCGCCTCGTGCACCCCGTTTCCCTACCCCCGCCAACATAAAGCTCTGGGGTTCCCGGAGCCGCGCGCCGCCACGCAGCCGACGAAAGCCAGGTCACGCCGCGATACAGTTGAGACCTTCATTTCGACGTCGTATTGAGGGCCTTAGGTAACGCTGTCCAGAAATCACCCCATTCTGGCGGCATATCGCTTGGGATATTTAGAAAGACACCACATCCAATTTGAAATATTTCTTATCGTGCACGGATGATGCAACCATGCGCGTACGATGCAATTGTGATAGAACTAGCAGCTAGCAAGTAAATTGCTCATCGGCCGGCATCACCTTTCCTATTCTCCTCAACTCTTGTAGGATGGTGGTGTTAAGTTGCATCAGTCCTGCCCTTAAGCAGAATAAGACATCCAGGAACAAACTATAATCGCCCGCGGAGAGTGGGACTGTGCGCATTTGATAGCTGATATAGGACAATCGACTGCCAGTACACTGCACTCGTCAGAATCTGGTTCCGATTTAATTCGGTCGATCCACAGACAGCGTATTACTGCTGTAGTGCCGGCTGCAGCGCCGATTTGGAAAGATACGGCGTCTGATTTTAAATACATCTAACAGCGCGCGGAGAATGCAGCATCCTCGTACGATTTCACTATGGGAGCACAATAGGCCGGCGAGGTAAACTACTAACAGGATAACATGACCTATTCTAGTCAAAGCACCTTTTATATGTAATTTATATATGTATGATATATGTGACCGGCCAGCCGGTAGCATGATGGCACGAGTGTGGGACGGTCAGGAAAGCATATGTTTGATCGTGCGCGACGAATGCGACTTTGTGCATGCCGTAGAGCTGGTACAGGACTATAGGGCTGGACGCCAGAAGCTGGATGGTTAGATGGCATGCGGCTAGATGGCAGGACAACGCATGTCCCCGACGAGGGAATCTATTTTGTACGGTCGACAACCCGCCAGCACATCACTGATTTCTGGCGGACCAGCCGAAACGGCGATTTGCAAAGATACCATGTCAATTCTTAACTACTTCTGCTTGTGCGCCGATGTTGCGGCGCACGATGTCACGCACACAGCACACGCCCCGCTAAAATGGAGAAGGTTTATCAGGGAGAGTATTTCAAAGCTACCTTGGCATTTATGACGCCCACAATGACGTCATTAAAATCCTGCAGTGACATAAGCCATGCGGTGATCAAGGCCGATAAAAAAAAAATGTCGAGGCGTTCATATCTGGCGCTCGTGAGAGCGATTTCCAGATGCAACGGGCGTCCATCAGCTCTCAATCAAAGCTGTGAAAGGTACGATGACGTAATCAAGCCATGACGCGTTGAAGAGCATATTTACGACACAGAGAATTGTGCTGTCTAGAGCAGTATTTTCGAGTTAAAAGTACACCACTACCTTTTAATACTCATAAGTGAGCATGTTTCGTCATATCTGATGCTTGTATCAATATCTTCAAATGTGAGACCCTCCCTTTAAACAGCTGTCCTGCCCACAGCGTGATTGCCAGAACTCTCAAGCCCGGAAAAATGGCCTATAATCGCTTCCCAAGAGAGCGATGGTGTGCATCCGGTAACGGTGCCATAGAGCAATCAGTTGCCGATAAATCACACTCTTTCGATTCTGGCATCGATTATATTTGGTCGGCCACCGGTCAGCGCATCACTCAATGCCGGCGGGCCGGCGGCAGACGCCTCTGGTACGGAACAGGGGGCTCCGAGATTGCTTGGGCCTAAGGGTCAATTTCCCAAACTAGAGAAAGGCCGGGGTCCGCGATTTACATTGGTCAGGGCTCCCAAGTCAGTGAGTGATCCTTTGTGTCGCCCAGGGGCTTAAAGTGATTAACAAGGGTCGTGTGTCGGCAAAGGCCTCGAGTCGCCCTAAGGCTGTGTTCGAGGAGGCCCGACAGGAAGGTTGAAGGGCCTGATTGCAGTTGTAGTTGTTTACAGGTTAAGAGCTAGAACAACACGAAAAACAGATTACTTTTTCAGTTCCACCACCTGGTTCTAGCAAGACTTTGTGGTGCTGTAAAAGTTAAGCCGTTCTTAATATCAATCTAAAAATTGCAAAGGTAAAATAAATGCTCGGGACTATCTCCTGAACGTACGAATTGATGCCCTAATGTTTTCAAAGCTACTTTTTCAGATACGTCACAATTTTCAAAGCTACTTTTTCAGACGCGTCACAATTTGCATTGGCCCGTCGGCCAACGTTCCGTACTTAGTGTTAGCCGCGGGTACGACGCTGCACGGCCTCTGGAGACTGCAACGCCGGTCTTCAAGCCTTCTGTTGCTGAGGTTTGCGAGCGAGCATGTTCAGAACTGTGGTACATGTATTTTTTCACTGATCGGTTCTAGCTGACGTGGCAAATTTAAAAAACAAGCAGAGGTTGGCTATGTTCATACAAATTTTCGACCCATCTTGATCTACAATATGTGTTCACGGGATCCTCCAAATCTCGGTAGGGCCTAAATAAAAATTCTGGAAAAGCTCTTGAGTGCTATCGATGCATGCAGAGCCCACTAAACATTCATCAATTGAGGAGCACCACTGATTTATCTCAGATATTTGTGTAACCCCTGTTTTATTAGTTTTTTTACTTCAAAATTCAAACGGAATCTATATTGGGGTAGCTTCCAGCTTCTCTTCAAGTTAAAGAAGGCAAAAGTTATAAAAAACACAGAAAACTGTGCATCTCATTAACAAGAATGCTTACATCTAAACATATTAAAGCAAGAATCAAGGATGATGAAATACGCCCAGTTATAACTATTTGTATTTCTTTAGGTGTAAAAATGACAATGACAAAGAACATAGACAGTACAATTTATAGAGAACCAATTTCTAGACGATAAACAAACCTAGACGACAAAATTTATCTATTTAGTACATTTGCTCCAGCAGAGCAGCATGTCATTGCCCGATTGTGTGGTGGGAACGTTTGTGTAACAGCACTCGCTTGTAGTTGTTCCATTTCCCGGGAATTGAATGGAGCATGTGGTCTTGCCGCACCATCATTCATTCTCCTTCATTCCAAAACCCTCAAACGATCATTACTGGTCGAAAGGGCTGTAATCCAAGTAACCAACCCGTTTTGAGTCTTGCATAGCATGCAAAACATAGGTTGAGGGCCAACTGACCGCTGTTACACTGAAAATCGTGGTCACGAACGCCAGATTGAACGACGCGACAGCATTATGGCCTTGGCCTTGAACGCCACATGATCGGTGGAATGACAGGATTTAGGTGATGGCTATTATGGCGTCATGGATGCCTGGGCAACTTTTAACAGTCCGCGCATCTTTAAGGGCGTGTAGCTCAGAACCGGAGTGTTTTACGTCTTAATAGAGACAGAGATGCAACCTGCGTCGAATCATTTCCAAAATTGATATTTCAGTTCAACACCCCATACAAATGTGGAATACTCCCTTTGATAAGTGGGCCATGTCTGGCTATTTTGGAGGAGCTTTTATATTTAGTAGGTCCTTTGCCAACCCTGTGCTCCCCCCACCCCTCTTGCCAAGGCTGTACCCCGCGTCCCTGATATCAGCAACTATTTTTTATAATATATTTATCCACACAAGCCGCAGCAACTGGCACCTCGAATACCATTCGGTAAAAACAACATTAAAAATTTCGACGTTACGTAAAATAGGCTGGCAACGCCACTTGTCACAGGCTTTAAAACTATTCGAAAGAACTTGCATAGGCTGTACGTGTTGATATGATTAGTAAAAACTTGTTTTCACAACAAACATGACTGGATCTGCGCGTTCCATCAATACAAACGCCAAATTTGCCCGCACTGAAGCACTGCGACTTGTACCGCACGTCTTCATACAGCTTCGTCATGAAATTCTACCGCTGACTTTAAATTTCATAATCGCATGGTGTGAAACCACACACACATAACGTAAAGATATATTTCTTCTTCAAGCAATAGACCAGTAACCAACATGCATAAATCATGATTCTGCGGTGTTGGCACACACGCGGAAACACTGTCTCAAAACATCATGACTATTGCTCAGTATGATGGTGGACGTGGCTCAATATCTATGTTATGAACCTAGTTAGCAGCGAATATGCTGATGATTCGTCACTTACCTGCAAGACCGCGCAAAAGCAGAACAGCGAGGAGATCTAAATTCCCGGGGTGGTAAGCAACAGTTATGTCTGTTTTCATGCGCACAAGGCTCCACGCCATAATGAAATGCAAAGCACATGACCATAATCAACGCATAAGTTTAGGCCTCAGAACAACATCCATCAGAGTTTATGCCTCATGTTGTGTTGATACTTTGATTCAGCACCTTGTGGGCACAATTTTATTTGTAAATTCAAACACTTACAATTACACATCGCGGGTAATGAAACATGCTCCTAGTCATCCGAGCTGACGAGTTCCAGTGGATTTCAAAATTGCGTATTGCGCGCTACATTGAATGCAAAACTGCGAAGCATTTTCAGTTTCGAATGCTCGTCTTAGTGGCCTATGACTCTATGAAAGTAATACAAAATGACATAGCATCTCTTGCCACGTTGAAGAATCTCAGGTGTCTTCCGTTCTTTGTGGAATCCTGGCACCCCCACCCTGCCTCTAAGCGGCCTCTCGTATATCTCATTCACCTCCGGTGCCGCCGCCATCCTTTTCGGTAGCCTTGGACGCCTCCGCCTCCGCCGTCGTTCCTGAGCCTCCGCCTCAGCTGTCGTTTCTTGATCCTTCGGCCGACTCTCCGAGGAAGCAGCCTCTCCCCCAACAGGCGGCGCCTCTTCATCTACCGCCAACGCCTCCTCCCCAACCGCCGACGACTCCCCGGCAGCATCCGACGCCTCCCGCAGCGCGGCGAGCTCATCGGCGGCGAGGACGGCGTCCTCTCCGTCCTCCCCAGGGAGGACGAGAGAGTCCTCCTGGGCCGCGTCGGAGTCGGGGACCGACTGCGAGCCGCCCGCCCCCTCCTGCGCCATCAGGTCGAAGGACACGTTCCGCAGCGGCAGCTGGGTGTCGGACGGCTGGCGGCCGGGTCCGTCCGCGGGCTCGGGACTGAACGGCACCAGGTGCAGCTCGCTGGACGAGCTGTCGCCACCTGCGGAGCCAGTCGCGCCCTCGTCACGCCGGCACGGCTGATCGGAGGGGCTCAGGCGTGACCAAACCACGTGAGGCGATTGCGCGCGAACACCAGACGCTGGTGAGAGCCCGGTCACAGCCCTATCCACGTGGCCACGGGCGATTCGGGACCTTTGAAGTGATGCGTATAACGTATGGTTGATTCACAAGCGGCGCTTTAGGTCAAGGCAGAACTATTTGCACATGGAAAATTTAACCACGCCAAGGGCACGGGGTCAAGAACGAATATAGGGACTCACCATAAAAGAGGAGTAGTGGGAATCCAAGTGGGAGATCGAGGTAGCTCGTTTCGGAACAGTTTTAACTGGAGGTTTCTTTACTGTGATCTTGGAAAGCATATGCTAAGATTGTGACTTCATCTAAGAATATCATGCACACAGCATAGGCGTAATGACGTTTCAAAAACAGGGGGCAGGCTTAGGACATACTTTGAACCTTTTCCTGACAGGCAAGCCTGGGCGACTGGGGGCGTGAGGGGCGAGAGGGGAGGGGGGTGAAAATGGAGGACCTTGCCCCCTCTTAATCCACCATGACGCATTTGGGAGATATGTAAATGTCCTGTTGCGACGCTATATGTACAACTGCAGGCTTTTTATTAGTGCACAATTTGTCTATCTGGCTTTCCATACCATTCGGCTAACAAGATCACCCAGGGTAAAAAAATTATCCGTCTCAGCATTGCTTTCGCTGAGAAGGCAAAGTTACATAAGCAGGGCGGCATTTTGGGCCCTTCGTCTGCATTTAGTAGATTGGTGGGCATCCGCCTGCACAGTTTGCTTGTCAAAAAAGAGTCCCGGCACAGACTGGTCAGAATTTTGAACTAGAATCCATCCACAAAATCCAGGTTTTTGATAAGCCGATATTTTGGCGACTATTTTTCGGATGCGAGCTTTTGTCACAACACTTAAGGCAGAACAAACCTGAAAGTTTTGACAACGGTCTGCCAAAAACAAGGCGACAAATGCCACAAAACCGGGATTTCTCCTGTAAAAAACCGAGTCGCGGACTTAAGATCCTTTGGATACTCCTTGTCTGAGCCATACACTGGCCCGCCGCCGGCAGCCCCCGCGCTGGACCGGCTGCCCGTCAGAGACGGCCGCCACCGCCAAAAGCTGGTGGTGGCCAAAAGCTCGTTGTTTATTTTGGCTCGTTTTTTGTATTAGAATATAGTTATCGACATGCAATTAACTGTTTAGTCAAGCATTACTCGAAACGCCTTATATTCTTCTGGAGTCGCAAAAAATGCCAAAAACTTATGCATTAGTCACACAAAAAGCATCAAAATAATTGCTTTTGCCTGGATAGTTTACCCCAGAATATCCCCACTCACCGGACATGGTAGAATAATATGCTACTATTTAGCGATTGTCTCCAGCACGGTTTTGGGGCTGGTGAACTGAATAATTTGGTTCGCGTGCCTATGATAACATAAAGGCAAGCTAAATACAAACCAAATCTAAAAAGTCATTGGGCCAGCTAGCGTTGCTCTCCCCCTACCTTGAAAAGGTGGGCGGAGACGTTAACATCTTAACACACACACACACACACACACATGTTCCCGCCCTTTTCCTATGGCCATAATGCAAAGCGGCAAGGCACAGCGGTTGTTTGTTGCAGTTGGAAGTTGATGAAGCCCTAACTCTAAATTCACTGTCAGACCTTTACCAATCAACTGAGCCAGAATCGCTTGGTGCACCCCGCCCCGTCAGCATAACTTCGGAAGAGCCGACGACCGACCAGCCTGCAGGCACGCGACAAATCGCCCCTGAACACGTCAGATCTTATGCCGGTCAGGAATGGGAAGCCTCTGTGTCAACGGTCGAACGCGGACCAAGGTCGGCTCAGCCAGGCGGCGGTGCTGAAATAAGCCCGGCTTGAGCCGCCTCGGAGCCGGCGCGCGGGATCCCCTGCGGCAACAGAGCTCAGGGACGGCCCGGCGTAGCGTGACTGACACACCTTTCATGAAATTAATGGGAGCTCAAGACACTGCATTTCGTAAAGACTGGTCGAAGAACAGGCCTCATGCATTGTAGATATGTAGCAGCGTGGACTTTGTGCCCGATCTCAGTTCCGCAGTCACTTGCCTGCGAAGTTCTGAGCAAGACAGACCATTACATGGAATATGCTGCAGGGCGACAGTCAATGTCGTGGAAGCCGACTCCGATTGCTCCGTCTGAACATGTGTGTAAAACAAACAGTTCATGAAAGGCATTTCTTCCTCGGGTTTAAGCCAACAAACCTGTTTATTAGACGAATGTCTGAGGCATCGGGCATGAGCAATAGAGTACATGAAAAGCAAGTTGTGTTATCTTCCAAGAGGAACCACATTGGGTGACACATGGCGGGCTGACCATACTCTTTCAAGCTCAAAAGTATGTGAATTGATCCTACTGCCTAAGGCTGCAATACGCTAACGTCTCTGACAAAATCATTTAAGGTCTTCATCTAGCTTGAAACGTTAGAGCAGCATCGTTATGCAGGATTTCGCAGTACGGTGATGGATAGTTTACATTTTTTTTACTGAGAAGTACACGTAAGCGCGCCGCAGATACGCATTTTTGCGCAGCTTATAACATGTTAATTAAATATAAAACATGTTATAACATGTATGACATGTTAAATATAAAAAACAGCTTGTTAATATTCTTACCTTCTTGTTATTCGCCGATTTTTTCGCTAGTAATGTACATTTACATTACATATACATTTACATTATATACATTTACATATATATATATATATATATATATATATATCAATGCTTGACAAATCACAACAGGAGCGCGTAGCCCCAATGCTCAGGAGAGGTAGCATGCTGACGCTTTGGCAGTCCGGCAAACAGACAGGCTACATTCACACATCGACACTCACACCTCATACCAAACACACATCATCATTTCCGCACACATTCACACTGGATTTTCGGGGCTCCTATGCAGATCAGTAAAATCGACAGCACAGAGGCCCCGAGGTCCTAAGAATTAGTGGCCTGTATCGGAAGCAGTTCCGGGACACTTAAAGCGGCTGAACTTTCAGAATGCATGCCGATTGTTTGTTTGCCGACAACGAGCGGGCAGTCCAACACGCGAAGAAATGCTTCCAAACTCAACAAATCTCGAACAGATGAATTATTGACGCACTGCTCTCGGCCGTAACGTCAAGGACGAAAACGCTGCATGATAAAGAAAACATGGCGATCTATTCGTCTTCCATTTGGCCTAGGCCAAGGTCAAACCTTTCGTAAGCATTACAGCTGTGCTTTAGGCCACGTGGAAACATTTAAGCACGGCTGTATCATGCCAACTTTCCAAGCGTGTTGCACCATTTTTGGTGTAGTTCTAGTGAAAGCACACTAGCTCCGCGTTAGCCGTCTTTCCTCTACAATTTACTTCTGAGAGTTGTCGATGCTATATTCAGGTAACTCAGGTTGTGCTCGTTCCCGCCCGATGAACCTGGCCGGTCACTCATCGGGCATCATGTGTAGCCCGGGGGCAGGCGCACCGAGGTGCGCTGACGTCGTGACCCGGCCTTGCTTTGCATGTTACGCGATGCAACTAATGATGCAGATGCAGACGATGCAAAATAATGAAAACATAATGAAAAAGTATGGCAGGCGCACAGAGGTAAACGCCATCCTCGGTGTCCCATCAGCTGAGTCCCGACATAAATACAGCACGGCTGTAGGGACCACGGGTCCCGGCAGCCGCCGACGTCTTAACAACTCTAACTTCCTAGCATTCACTCGCCGTCCGTGAAGATGCGGAGAGTTACATACGCGTACCGCATTCTGTCCTGGCAGTAACAGATATTCAAATAAGTCAACAAGTACATTTCGTTCTGTTTTGGCTATGTTGATAACAGGTTGTCACCTTTTCACTGCCGCAAACTCCTCATCCCAGCGAATACGAAGGGCTCCTTACGAATACGATACCTCCTTACACGATGGGCGTAACTTTGAGCTGCAGGGAAAGATTTTGAAAATGGCTGTCTCAGTTCAAAACCTCATGCAAATGTTGAATAGTCTCTTCGGCCTCTCAGTGGGCCCCATATGATGTGTCGGTTCTGTTAGAAGTCTGATGTCTATTCAGACCAAAAACAAATATCCAGCGGCCCCCCCCCCCCCAAAGAAAAAAAATTACACGGTCAGACAAGGGCAAACACAATGTTTAAAGGTGTTACACATTCATATGGGGCTTATAACTGAAATAGCCGTCTTGAAGACCTTCGGTGCTGTTCACAACCCTGCCCTTCTTAAGATTAAAGCTCCTCTAGTTTCTGAGCAACACACCCGAGAAAATGGGGAGAGTACTTGGGGAGAGTATTTCGATGTCACCTTGGCATTCATGATATCATAATAACGTCATTCAAATCCCAGCATTCCATAAGTCATGTGGTAACCAAGGCCAACGAAAATATAGTTGTCAAGGTGTTTATATTTGGCATTCGTAAGCACAATTTCTAGATATAGCGATCGTCAATCTTCTCTCATTCAATGCTGTGTAAGGTACTAGGACGTAATCAAGCCATGACGCTCTGAGGAGCATATTTACTAAACACATAACTGTGCTGTCTAGAGCAGTCTTTCCCACTTACAACGTGTACCAATAGCTATAAGTGAGCTTGTTTCATTACATGTGATGTCTGCTTCAATGTCTTCAAATTCGAAACATTCCCTTTAATCTAGCCTCCGCGAAGACTGATGTTGATGCTAGCAAGTAAGATGAATCTTGGGCGCACAACGACCGCGGTATTCGACGCACCCCCAAAATAAAAATAAAAAATCATCGTCATCGGAAGGGGGATCCGCCATCAGTTTGTGGCCGGCTGAAAAGCAAAGGCTGAAAAGCTGGAGCTACTGCGTCTCATGAAGAACAGCACTGGCTTCACCGAGACGTTCTTCCACACGGCGCTGGCACCGAGACGTTTTTTGATATTTCCCAGCATGGTACCACAGAGGCGTCTCTAGAGGTGCACATCTACACGAAGGGCGGGGGAACGGATGTGAAGAAGCGGAATGACGAGCCTGAAACGGAAGTGGAGAAACAGGAAGCGAGCCAGACACGGGCGTGAAGACGGCAAACTTAGCGAACACGCACGTGAGGAACGGAGACTTAGCGAGACACCGGATGTAAAGAAAGCAGACTTAGCAGACACAGATGGGAGGAAGTGAACATATGGACTGGCGTGTGGAAGACACAGGGTTACGCCAGAGCTAACGCTCACGCAACCCAATAAAATACCAGTTCCCAGCTTTCTTAGCTCGGCTAGAGAACGCCGGCAGCCCACCTTCCTCGTCCTCGGTCGCCACTCGTCCGTCCGACTCGTCCGAGCGCACGCTGGAGCCGGACGGCGAGCCGGGCGAGCCTGGCGCGCCGGCCACGAGCACACCCCCCGGGGGGCTGCTGGCGCACACGCCCATGTCGCCTCCTGCCGGCCTCGGCGCGCCGGTCCTACTCCGAGCCCCGGGCGGCGTCGGGTCGCCGCGGCGCTGGGTCGATCGCGGGGCCTCGCGGGGTTCGCTCCGGGTCCGCGGACGGGTCGCGCCGACCCGTGATGTGGACGCTCGGCCACGCGCTGCAGCGATCGAGACGTCGAGCGCGGTGGAATCGCGCCCTCCCGTGGCGCAGCGCCACGGAATGGCGAACTCCGAGCACGGAAGGCGTCCATGGCCGTCATAAAAAGCCGGCGTCGGTGTTGACATACGCCCGCGCCACCGGTAGTGATCGGACGAGGAAACGGCGCACGGTTTCGGCACGAGCGTAACCGGTGCCGCACCGTGCCAGGCTCCGAACTGCCACCGTTGCCGGTTACTGTTGTCATGAGAAGATCATCGCTGTCTTTGATACGACCGTATCCAGTTTCGTTGAGACAGATGCCGAGGTGTTCGAATTTTGACATCTTACTGTTTCAGGAAAATTTACGGTCCATCAAGAGATGATTGCCGTGCATGGCCTCGATGATTTTACGGACGAGTCGTAATGTTCAACACGCACAGGCAATAGTCTCCGTGGGAGAAATTTGTGCAATTAGCTGGTGACATGACTTCGAAAGATCATGATACGATTCCTTGGACAATTATCTGATTCCAGGGGGCCATAATCCCGCAGTTGTGGCCACGCATCTTCCTAATCACACCATCGCAAAACAACTACGTACCATTCTAAGCAAACGCTCAGGGCGTGCGCCAAAGACGGCTGGGCGATCATCGGCATGAGTTGGGTTTCATCTGCAGCCTGGGGCCGCTTCAGCATGAGTGCACTGCTTGTCTCGCCCCCCTCCCCCCCCTTAGCGTGCTCTGAGTTGCGAAGAAGCGCTTGAAATCTTTAATATTTGAGAGAAATCTGATTATTGGCTCCTGGGCGCCATTCGCCGCTGGAACGTTTCACCGGTCAAAAGGCAGGCGTAGTTTCGGCAAAAGAGAATCAGTCACCACCCGCACAGTCTTTTGGTCACCGCTTAACCAGGCCTCATGCGGTGCAGCGGGTGCTTGTCGGCCAAGACATCAGTGGGTTAGTCGGTGTTCTTATTCTAGCCGACCGAGAGTGACACGGGCTTTCCTGAATCGTTCCACCAGCCCCATCGTCGTCGCCAACTCCTCCCTACATTAGATGGGCGGAAGCCCGCCCTCGCCGGCGCAGCGTTCCCCGACATGAGATGGGCGGACCGGACTTCGGTCGATCAACTGGCCACGCGCTCTGAGCTCCCACGCCCGTTCAATTAAGCCATGATTATCCAGCACCCCTTCAGTCCGGGACCCACGCAAAATGCGCAGGTTCGCTGAAATCGCCAACCTTGTCTGTAGAGGCGTAGCATTTTTGTGTGGATGGGTGGGTGGGGGGGGGGGAGCTCCAGCTTCCCAACTTGGATTCCAGCCCACACTCCAAATTAAGCTTCACCCCCCACAACTTTGAATAGAAAGTGGGCCGAAATTATGGATAAACCCGTTTTGGCCCTTATTTTGGAAGTATTGTCATGGTTTTCGGACTGGCTCTGCCCAAACTCAATCCCAGCCCAAACGTCAGTTCTGCAAAACTGCTCGACTACTCAACAGCGATAAGCACATATCTACATCCCGGCCAGTTGGATGGAAATGACGATGTGGCCATTTGAGAAGGCCATAGCCCCAGCAAAGCCAGAAAACGTGGTCGAAGTCTAAGCCAGCCACACGGAGATAGCACAGATAAACAGGCGCCCTTCAGACCACAGCACTTCCAAAGCTGAACGTAGCCCATGGTTCTGTGTGGTGAGAAGCAGACATTTGTTTTTCGCAATGTGACGTTTTACAAGCCTCGGCTCTCCACGCCCTGCCACGTGCGAATTCCCCCGAATCGCAGCTCGCTCGCAGCTCGCAACTGCAGCTCGCAGCCCAGCGTCAGAATGCGACTGGGCCGCCTGCTCCGTGCCCTCCCACTCGCAGCGTGCCTTGCTCTGCTCCCGGGCGGCTCACAAGTGACCCGCCCGCTGACCCCTGACCCGGCCGGGGCGCGCCCGAGCGGCGCACGCGGCGCACGTCCACCGTGGTCCGTTTCGGCGGCCCTTCAGAATGCGTCGTGCCTGCGGGCGGCTGGCACGGCCCCTCCCCTCCCCCGCCGCCGGGACGAGTTATGGCCAGCTTCGCGATGATTGGAGTCCCCGCTGGCCGCCAGCTGCGTGGCTGCCGATTGATTTGCGGTGACGGCGTGGGCGGAGAGTACCAGGCTGACCGTTGGACGGCGGACCCTGGCGCAGAGTCACGGCCCGCTCGGGCGTGGCCGGTGCACCAACTGGGCGGTGCTAGTGCCCGGCGGAACGTGCGATCGGGGAAACGTCCGCAAAGGCGATCGTTTTCTAGCGTGTTGGATTATTACAGGTCAGCGTTTAATCAAGACGTTCGGGTCGATGGATGGGTGGTGTAAAGTCGCATCGCGAGCGTTGAGGGATAATCGCCTAACTCAGGACTGCTGTCCAGGTGTGCGGCTTTCAGCCTTCCGAAAATCAAAGCGCGTAACATTTTTAGAGATTAGGCAGCCCCCCTCCTCCCCGGGGCATACCACCCGTTACGTCTGTGGATCACATACTAAACCAGGATTAAAAAACTACCGGCGTCCACAGCTCATTGTTCTTCTTTCGAGCCAACGTAAGGTACCGGAGGTTGTCTGCCCTGTGCATTAGCTGAGAAGACACGAACAAAACGATGAAACTCGATTGTCCACATTCTCATTTGGTATTTTAAGGACCGGGTTTTGTCTCGTTCCGTAAAGACGTTTCACCCATCAGACGGCTTCCGCTTCCGACTTCTCTGGTGTGTGACTGGACATGACCGAAAGGGTAAGGCTCCAGGACTAAAGGTGCCGATCGTATTCCAAAACATTAAGTCTAACTTGAAAGTTGAGTGGACAGTGGCAAAAGATTTTCAAAGTTTTTGGACACCCTATATTATATTGTGTCGTAAATTCAACTGATTTCATGCTGATCGATTTAGGAATAATTTGGTTCTGGAACATGAACGAGTTGTTGACAGAGCATATATACTTATCAAGTAAAGAAAGTATTATAAATAATTCTTATGGAAACATGACGCAAATAATGTTCTATAAAAATGGTATAAATTGAAAGAGCATCGATGTTAACGCTTTCAGGAACGCCCGTGATGCTCATTACTTGCCTAGTTCCGATTTATTACCACTCACCGTACAACAAAGTTACCGCGTCAGGCTTAGTGACAGTAAAGCTTAGCGGACATCGATATGAAAAGAAGATTGAATATTCTTCCACGAAATCCTGTGGTTTGCATTTACTACCCATAACATTGTCTTTTTTCATTGGATTCGAGTGAGGGAATGCAACGACAGGAGCAGTGACCGATCCAGGATTTCGGTAGGAAGGGGAGAGGGGGACGGCATGCAACATTGTTGGTCCCTTTTTAGAGTATGGGACCCCCTCCAAAAAATTATGTCATTCCGGCCATGAATCTTAAGATTCTTACATGTTTTATTTGTGTAGGAGAACCAGTCTTACAGTACGCAGCCCTGGAGAACTAGGCTTGCTACGTTTGCACACACATGGAGCTTGTTCATATTCTTCAGATCATGGTGAATCCTGTCATTTGGAGGCAAATATTTTGGAGACAACATGACAGAATGAACCAAAGGTGGCTGCTAAATGCCAACAAAATTAAGCACGAGCTTGATTCCAGAGTTATTTCCGGGTTGCCGACTTCGAGCTAGCTAGCCGGTTAGTTGATGCTGTCAACGAAATTGGCCGATGACTAACACAGAGTTTTTCCTTTGACTGTTACGACGGAGTACAAAATATCCTAGTCTTCAAAATGTATTAAAAACGTGATGCACCAGCATAATGTCGCAAACTCAGATACCAACGGAAATGACATACGACGTCGACGGCGCGTAAAATTACTTTCGGCAATTGCGCGTAAAAATTCGCCGGCGCATATCCGACTGCTGCTCTGAGGCTGAGACGCCGAGGTAAATCGGCGTCCTGTGGTCTCAGACTTGTGTACATGAATCGGTTTAGCCAGGCCAGTACACACGAGCAGGCGAAACGTCCTGGCGCTCGCAGGCACACGTGGGGCTTTCGGCAAAAGAAGATCCTTCTCACCTCATCGGGAGGGCCCACGACCAATGCGGTGAGTCCCGGAGCGATCAAGAGTGCCCCGGCTCATTCAGATTTAGATCCCCTTCAACAGTGTAGGCCCTCCGATAACGTGGAAACCCAAAGACCAGCAGAGATGGCTCCGGGACCGAGCGTGCCGCGGCCGGTACACGAAGAGGCTCACGTCAACAGTGAAGGGTCTTCAGTGCAAACGAGAAAACCTAAGACCAATATGGCGGACCCCTGAATGGTCGAGGAGCGCCCCGGCACGCTAACGTATAAGACCCGGCCAGAGCACAGGACTCTCCGAGCAAAGGGAAATTTAATGATATGTATTAAATTCCCCTTTGCTACGCGTACACACTGTGCCTGGGGCAACAAAACTCAGGCACAGTGCACATGAGTCAATGCCCCTGTGCGATCAAAAGTGCCCGGGCAGATGAACGGAAAAGTCCCAGCAGGATTGAAGGGTCCTCAACAAACGAGATCAAAGGGAGAGGGACGTAGATCGATGTAGAGGATCCCTGAACATCGAGTGCCTCCGTGCGTTACCTTATTGAGCCTCAGCAACAGTGCTCTCCAAACAAGTGGAAAGAGCCCAGACCAATATGAAGGGCCCCTGAGCAACTGAGTGTTCGCCGGGATATGAGCCCCGTTAACAGCGTATAAACCCATTGGGGCGAGTGGGTGTGCCCGAGTGTGTCCGAAGAGGTTAAGAGATAGGGTACCCGACAAAAACGTAGGGCCTTCCGCAGGTGGCAGGGAATGGGAAGCACCCTAGACCGGTGTAGACGGCCCGTGAGCATATCGCGAGTGCGTCGGTAGGTTAACCGAGACCAGAAGGGCTCCTGAGAAACCGGGAATGCCCCAGCAGGTTAACATATGGGGGCCCCCAGCTATAGCTTATAGAGCCTTTCGGGCGAATTGGGAGAACCCGTGGAAGGCCCCTGACTGACAAGAGTGCCCTGGCATGGTAGCAGAAAGGGCACCGGCAACAGCGCAAGGCCATCCAAGCAAATGTCAGGAAATCAACGGCAACATGGAAGGCTCCTTAGCGATCGGATTGCCACTGAAAGTTTACTTATAGGGCCCCCGGGAACAGCGAAAGGGCTTCTGGACAGCGTGATGAGCCGTAATTTTCCCCCAATCACCACCCTCTCAATCAGTAAATAACTGTTTTTGCCTGCTCGTGGGCCCTTCACTTTCACCTGCAGCTGTTCTCGGACGCCTGGAAACCCAAAGACGTCTAAGTTTGTTGCGTTTTGTGGTAAGAACTGCGTATATTCCGGACTATAGGCTATGGGCCCTTTCCGGTCCCATGGACCGCTTCGGAGTCCAGGAGGAGGGGGGCATGGCCACGTGGCCCTCTCTGGATCCGCCACTGGACGCGAGTAGTCACTGGGATTATTGGTGAACTAGTGATTTAATATACGGCATTTGAAAATTCTGGGACGTACAGTTCGTATGCCCTTGAACTTCTGAGAGCTGATGTGCAGAGGTACGGCGTGGATTGTCTCGAAGAGCGGAAAAGAGGCACCACCGAGATTCGAACTCGGGATCTCCTGTTTACTAGACAGGCGCTTTAACCAACTAAGCCATGGCGCCGCGGCAAACCCTGGCAAAATGTACAAACCAGATAGAGTCTACTCTCACATAAAGCATTTGAATCAGCTGATTCCATCGATGATTGCTCGAAATAAATGGTTTGAGCCATATACATACATTTACAACATGCATACAAAAGGGCAGTCCATGCCGCATCCTACTGCGGATCTTACGGAAAGGTTCCGTAAGATCCGCTAACTGGTCTGCTATGGTTGAGATCCGCTGTAAAGAATTGGGGGTGGCGCGCTCATCACTCCCATAACCAGGCAAGCAAAGCACCAACATTGGCCTGTCCATGTAAATTACGCTTTTTTGAAAATGTTCCCCTTCTCTTCTGCTAATACGCTGCTCCCAGTACTGAGCTAGAGGTGCGAAACAAAGATGGGAGCGTGCTGTTGTCACGAGCCTACGGTATCCCGTTGTAAGGCCTGGACAGAATTCACGAAAGCGGGACTATTTGAAACGACACCCGAGTCTTACGTCACGTTGACCAGCAGCCCCTCCTCTTGTTATGCTTGGGCCACGCCATTACTCCCCGCTAAGGTCACAGCGCGTTTTGCTTATTGTGTTTTGGCCAGTGATGCAGTGACAAGGACTAGCTCTCAGAGGAAAGATCAGTGAGGATAGTTTCTTACTTAGCAAGGGAGAGGGGCGGGATCCAGCTCCCTGAACTTTGACAAAAAAGTGGGCAAAATCCGAGGAGATAGCCGTTTTGTGCGCATTTTGTAGGCAGGTTTTGCCATTTTTTTCACTGCCCACATCCTTCATTTTGAGAAGCTACACCCTTGGTTATAGAGTCTAGAGACTGGGGGCAACTTCTTTGAAATACGTAGGAAGCAAAGACAAAATGTCACCTACCTTACCTCGGAGCCAGTGACGCCCAGCTGTCGCTGAACATCGCGAGGATCGGTTCCAGAGAAGCAAACACAACAGACGCGGAAGAAACCGGCATTGCTGGCTTTATCGTTCCAACGCTACTGAATGCCCAATCATGCCCAAACGGTCGCCTGGATGTTCGGCAGCTGGTAGGAGTGTGCACCTCTCCTCACAGCGTATTCCTTGTCCAGAACCTTCTGGCATTTAGAACACCACTGCTAGTGTGCACCAACGTCACTCCTCAGGGATTTGCAGTTTGTGACTTACCAAACCAATTTAGAGATGTTCGATACATGAGCTAGTGCACAACGCCACCAGTCCGATTCACACCGATTTCCGCGCCTCGTCATACTGCTCCGTCAGGAATGCTCCGTTTCCAAACCCAGCTTCCAGATTCCGCCTCACATCACGTACCACGAAAAAAACCAACATCGACTCTCGGAACACATGTATTACCTTTTCAATGAGAGGGGAGCGGGTGCAATAGTCACATAAAACACGGCCACCACCGTCCTCCGGCCTAGTTGTACGTCATGTACTTGGGGGTGGCGCTGAACTTGGCGTACGACTTGATGACCTTGTTGACGGCGTCGAGGAAGTCCTTCTCGCTGGCCACCTTCCTGCGCGCCCTGATGGCGAACATGCCGGCCTCGGTGCAGACGGAGCGGATCTCGGCGCCTGGGGGACGGCACGTTCAGGTCAGCGTCCCGTAGCGAGACCGCCCCACACCACGGGTGCCGCCGGTGGATGGGCGGCCGGCCCGGGGAGCGGCCAGGGCGATAGCGGCGGGGGACAGCGGCCGATAAGAACGAGAGGGGCGGACGTGGTCAGGCGAGGGTTCGTCCCAATGGTGGTTGGATGCCAGGAACTGTCCGGCCGATTCTATCAGCACCAATACTAGCGAGAACATGCCAGAAATCCATCCCCATCAGGAACGCTCTGTGGGCGTTCGTTCGTCTGTGAGCACTCTTGCGTGGCCAACAGAAGATCGGATAATGGCAGCCTGAAGAAATCTCAGGTGTTTTCAGCTCCGTTGAACGGGCTACTAGTAACGTTGAACGAACGACTAGTAACAGTGCGGCCGTGTCGAAATATGGGTTGACGTGCCTGTCATGATTCACCATGAAAATACCTCATGATAGAGCAAAGTCAGTCTTGGGGACGCATCCTACCACAACGCCCTCTCCGATTACATCAAACACCGCCCGTCCATTACGCAACGAAAGCCCAGCGAGGCAGGTTTTGGGCTGGGAGAGAGGTTTTACCAGTGCTGCCGCTTGGGGCAGAGGTTCCCACCTGTGCTGTTGGGGCAGAGCCGAGCCAGCAGTTCGTATCGGATGTCCTTCTCCACGGACATGGAGCGGGCGTGGATCTTGAAGATGTGCGTGCGGCCCTCGAGGTCGGGCAGGCCGAACTCGACCTTGCGGTCCAGTCGGCCCGGCCGCATCAGCGCCGGGTCAAGCGTGTCCGGCCGGTTAGTGGCCATCAGCACCTGGAAACCCAGGTCAGGTCGGGTCAGGTCAGATCACGTCAGATCAGAACCTGTTGGGCCATTTTGATACGGGATTAACATGTCTGGCCGGTCGGCAGCCATCTGCACATAATTCCATAGGTCAAGCACATCACGTAACATGTCAGGCAGACCACAACTAGACCCAGGTGTCAATCATTTATATCCAAGACTGCACTGACTGCTCAGGCTATTTTTCCAACCAAAGCATCATAAACCATCATCTCATCCTGTTAATGTCAGGTAAGAACATCTAGTAAGCAGCATTAGTCTCATACACATAATTATTCCCAATCCTTTCTCACTCGCGCCATGCCCAGTGGAAGGGGTGTGTCTTGATAATAACGCGCTAACCTTGATGTTACCACGCGGATCGAAGCCGTCCAGCTGGTTGATTAGTTCGAGCATGGTCCGCTGCACTTCATTGTCGCCACCGGCGCCGTCGTCGAACCGCGCACCGCCGATGGCGTCAATCTCATCGAAGAAGATCAAGCAGGCCTTCTTGGTGCGCGCCATCTCGAATAGCTCGCGCACCATCCGAGCACCCTGCGGGCGCGAGCGGAGGCAGTGACACTTGCTGTTGGCCCCATCACCAGCAGGCGACACTGGCGAGCTGGTGACCGTCCGGACCGTATCAGACGTGTCCGCCGTACAGCTGATAGCTGTCATCCGGCAGGACACGTGGAAGTCCAGACAACGCACACGCAGACGTGGAAATGCGTCTTCTTCACTTTTTCCTGAGTATCTCGCCACCAAACTGTCACAACAATGGCGCATGGTACGCCCATGCCTCTCACTAGTGACTTCATACAAGCTGGGCCATTGACCCAAAGGTCCTATTGTCTCATTTTATGTAAAGTACAATATCTGAAGGCATCGTTTGTCACTGTCAATAAAGACCGACCATCATTTACCAATCTCACGACCCAACTGGATGTAATGCTGGTAAGAAAAGTGGAAAACCAGATTGCCACAACTCACAAATTTTTGCACTATGTTTCACATCTGAGAGCTCACAATCCTGGTGGCAAAACCAGTTTTGGCCTTCCCCACCAGAGCCCCCTTCCCCTCCAACACCGCGCCCACCTCGCCGACGTATTTCTGCACGAGCTCGGAGCCGATGACGCGGATGAAGCAGGCGTCGGTGCGGTTGGCCACGGCGCGCGCGCACAGCGTCTTGCCGGTGCCGGGCGGTCCGAACAGCAGCACGCCCTTGGGCGGCTCGATGCCCAGGTTGACGAACCGCTCCGGCTGCGGGTCGCGGCAGCCGTCAGAGGTGGCTGGTGGCGCTGGCCACACGGTCAGTGCTGTTTGTTTCGCAATGGAGATAATGGAACCGAGGATTAGAATCGCTAATGCACTCCCGCCCATTTACCTCCAGCGAAATTATTGTTTCCAGGCAGCTTTATGCTTCACCTCCAGCTAATTGACGAGGATGAGCATGATTTAAGTGATGTTGTTCCACAAGTTCTCTGTGTTCCCCTGTTCCACAAGTTCGCGCCCTCGCCATGCCCAACCCGCCCCCGGAGCCCCCGCTGTACTGACATGCAGCAGCGGCGTCTCCACCACCTCCCGCAGCTTGTCGATCTGCTCCTTGCAGCCGCCCACGTCGCTGTACGTCACGTCCGGCTTCTCCTCCACCTGCATCATGGTTACGGTCGGGTCGATCTTGGGCGGCAGCGGAATGTGGATCTGGTACTTGTTGCGGTCCACCCTGCCGACACGGCCAGCATCATTAGTCAAAGCGAGACGAGCGGTAATGGCAGAGTAGATAAACATCCATAGGATTATATTGCCACTGCTTAGCCATTAAGAAGACACGACAGGTAGCGATTGCAGGGAGCAGCCATATCTCGATGCACCAATACGGAGCGAGCACGCTGGTGAAGTAGGGATGACTGGTGCGGTGGTTCAAGTAGCGGCCTCGTCTCAAGAGCTCATATTACACGCCATGGGCATGCCGTACCACCACGGCACGAGGCGGGTTCAAATCTCACCGCAGACGTTCGTTTTTTCTAAAAAGTCCGTGGATGGAACCATCTCCACTGGCATGCCCTTGTTTGCACGTTAACATTCATCCACATATCGCGTAATATGTCTTCGCCATTTCACAACAAACTAATGCTTAAAAGCCGCCTCCCAGCGCGGCATCTCGCAGAGCCCGCTGCCCAGCAGGCATCCGAACTCCCTGCTGCCCCCCCCCCCCCCCTTCCTCCCCCCGGGCAGAAGTCAGGCACCACAGCCCGTGGCCGCCCGCCCCCACCAGGCTGGTCACGTGACCGCACCAGTCGGCCGTCCTCCACGCGTCCCGGTCTCTGACGACGGAGCACACGTCGCCCGCCGTCACTAACTCCATGGACGGCCGCTCACTCGCCCGCGAGAGCGGACTCCGCGCCACGAGAGGCGCCCGGGCTGGACTCCCGGCAGCGAGGCGGCCGCCGGACGCTGACGCGCGCACGGCATCACAGCGGCCCGCGACCGTCTGCGCGTGACGAGGCGCGCCGAGCGTGACCAGCTTACCCCACCCGCATGCCCTCCTCGATGTCGGTGGGCGCCACCGAGTCGGCAAGGTCCACCACGAACTTGGCGAACTGCTTGACGTTGATGATGTAGCGCGGCTCGTCGCTGTCGGCGTTGATGATCTTGGTGCAGCGAGCCACCTGGGACGGGCCGCGCGCGCGGGGTCACCACCGGGGTCAAGGTGGGTGCGGAGCGAGGCCGAGGGGTCGAAAAGAGACAGTTGGATTGCAAGAGGTAGGGCAAGGGCCAGGGGGGCAGTCGCCGAGGGGGATGATGCACATCGGATGCTGGACAGCGGGGCGAGCGGGCGCGGACCAGAGAGAACACAGGGAGTGATGTATTGTGAAAGGCAGACCAGCAGGGTGGGGGTGGTGCAGTGGCGGTTGGCGGAACCAGCAGGGAGAAAGCACTCCCAGGTGTCAATAGCATAGCTTTTTTTCATGCCCCCTATCTGAGCAACTGGTGTAATGAGAGCCTAATCCAGATTCTAGCCTATTGATCTAGATCTGGATGAATTTGATGCATACTCCAGATTCAGCCACAGATGTGGCTACTGGATTTGAGTGCAGTTGTTTTCAGCACGTTTCCTTGAATATCCAGGGCTGTCAAGTCATTTGTGACAAACCACAAGGTCAGAACCAATGAGGCAGCATAACCTCAACTGACCATAAAACATCCCAAAACAGAATCAAACACAAGGTAAGATTCAGAGTACTATCACTGATGCTTTCACAGCAAACAAGACCACTCATGCCACATAGCCTTTAGCAAGAAAGCCTCACACCACATCTACAGCTACAGAGCCAATCATGTGTGACAGCTGGCCTCACCTGAAGTGGCTGCTCACTCTGGAGGGTCTGCTTGTCAGCGGCCAGGTCCCAGAGGGCAGGTGCTGCCAGACCTGTGTCTGACTCCTTGATGCCGGTCAGCTCATTGACCCGCTTGCTGATGTCAGTGATGTCCCCCTCAATTGTCTTTATGGATTTGCTGTACTGGCCTTGGCCCTGATGGGTGGGAATAATGACTGTCATGTTAATATGTCAACAGCAGCTGTAACCAGGAGGTAGTTCCCATTCACTGGAATGGTCCAGACGTGGGGCATTTTGAAACAAGCATGAGCTAAATTTGGGAAGAAACTCATTTATGTGTATTTTGGGAAGGTGCAGACATTATTCCTGCCATACCCTCACAGCTTCACTTGCAAAACCAGGCTACTAGCATGGTTTTGAAACAGCCTGGCTATATACTTGCGCCAGGATGCTTTCTTGCAGACACAATCAATAGTTTGTAGCAATATTGCTGGTACCATGAAGTGCTTCACTTTACACTCTGTAAACACAAGAGGGTTACCTACCAGACAGAGCTATGCCTCTATGAACCTGATTTACAACATTTGTGTTTCATGGCATATTGCACATATTCTTGCATAGACCATCACACATGCAAAGGTATGCAGTGACAAATGAATACTCACATATGACTTGAGCAGGGCAATGTCACCTTCATCCAATGCTGAAAGACAAAATATCCAATCAAAACATGGTCTTAATATCAAAATAATAATCAAAAGGTGTAATTCTTTAAAAAAGGTGTTATTAAGGTGTTACCTTACTGTACCACGCACAAACACTAGACACCAAAACTGATTACCTATAAATATTGTATACTGACAAAAGAATAGTAGTAATTGATCATATTATGCATATAGAACAGGGCAAAACTCAATATATCTTGTCATATCTATTAACCATTAATCTGTTCATGCGAACAGCCTTGTATGCAAGGATAAACATAACAAATTTACTTACTTTTGAATTCCTTTTCTTCCTCTTCTGTTACATCTTTCACCTTGCGCATATCACCCCCAAGATGATCAGGCATGATTAATTGTGATGTGGGTTAGGCTATTAAATCTGCAGAAGAAAATAGGGAGTCAAAGACCCACATTACAAAACAGCCAGATGGGATGCATCACAGTAAGCAGGGTGCCAGGTATAGATTCTTGCAGATAATCCATCCACTTCCCTGGATGCACATAAATAAACCCCCCACACATCCCTTCATCCTTGTGAAAAGTTTATGTGGGTCGATTGTAATTACATTGAACATTACCTATGTTAGCATATTTGATTAGAAACATTGAGCCACTCAATGCACCGAAAATGGTAGTGACCATGCAACAGACTCTGGCACCCTGACTGACATCACAACATTCCCAGAGTGCTGCAGCAATGTCATTGCTACCATGGATGTCTCTGGCGTGACACATATTTCCCGAAGTCTGGCATGAGAGCACTCCCTCTGCATCCAAGGCCCTTAATATTCAACATTGATAAATGCACACAATAGCCCACTGTAATCTATTGGTACCATCACTAAATACACATTTCAAGCGAACTCCGCTCAATCTATGAAGGCAGATCAAGATCGAGATATATCAGTGTTGCACCGGAAGCCTCACGATTCGTAAAGTTCTCACGTACACGAAAGGGCCATTTTCGACCATTACAGGCATAGGTAGGTACGTGAACAATGTCCTCACCAGTGTCTGCTACAAAACCGTTGGTTGAAATGAAGGAATAACTGCAATCGCTCTCGCCGGGGCCGGTATATTTTCGTTTATTGTGATCCACTGCCCGCCTTCCCTTGTCCTGCGGAGGTTTCTGTGTGTCATCCTGCGCCGTTTATGCCTTTCTGACCTGCAGTCATCAAGAGGGTTATCTTAGCCAGCTTGTGCCACAAGTGCCCATTTATTCTCCCAGAAGGCAAAACTATTACATAATAACAATTTAGATTCAATTAATGATTTTTTCAATTCAAAGCTCAGTTCTCCATAGATTTTGTGAAATATCTAAAGCACGCTAGGGTCGATAGTCCACAATCATTACAAGCATGGAGCGCCTGTAAACAAAGTATCTTTAAACGGCGAAGGTCACCACGCCTGGCAGAGCGGTCCCGAGGTACGTGCGTGTTTGTCCGCAGGTATAGGTGAGGCTCTTTGTTCGGTTACGGAAGGAACACTGTGGGTTGCTCCCACTGAATATGTGATATATCAAATGGGTAGTGATATCCAATGTGCCCTGAAGTGTTGAGGCCATGAGACCTATGAATGGTTTCGGAAAGCGGCGTAGCTTTGTTAACCTCTTGTAAATAGCGTGTCTTCGCTACGTACTGGGTCGTCACATACCCTTTACGGCGCTGTTCGTATGTTTGTGTCCTTTCTTTGTCTTTTTTATGTATGGATAATATGGCTTGCTTCCCCTGGTGGCAAATGCTTATTTTAGGGCTGATATTACAGTATTAGAGCCACATGCTTAATTCATAACATTCTCCATTCCAGGAAGTTATTCTTCAAATAGGCACAGTTTACAAAGGGAAAAAGTCAGGTACCCAGAGCCTGAGATGGCTGAACCAGTTTATCAGATCATTTGCTTGAGATGTTTTCAGATAGGAATGCACATATTTAATATGCTGTGCAGGATTGGGTACTGCACAATTGCTGCACAACCATGTTTAAAAAATGCATTATCGTTGCATAAATGCTTAAGCTGTTTCATGGCTTGAGACCTTTTACATCCTTTCCTCATTTTGTGTTGTAGGCAGTCACAGTGTCAGTGTTATTCAGATAACTTCCAGTACATCTGACACTGGTACTTTGCTTTGATTTCTGCTGAAAACACAGCCCATTTTGAGGTGTATGTTGGTGGTTTGCAGGTGTCTTCATCTGTCCTGGTAACTGATACTGGCATGCATTAAAAAACAGCAAAAATGGGTGGATCCATAGTTTGCACATGAAAGTGTGTTATTGCCTGTGCACACAACAGTCACATTG
>NW_023596818.1:4591311-4600483 GCF_011947565.3 Pollicipes pollicipes
GGGGATGTGGTTTTGGGTATTTTGACGGCCGCTTCACCGCTTGACCCTGTTCCCTGGTGACTGTTCAATGTCCGTCGAAACCTCGCCAATCACTCCCGCCAAACGTTATTATCGTCTGCCTGCCCCTCAGGCTGTCTGTCAATCCTGGATGTCTGGCAACTCCCGGCTGTCAGTCAATCCCCTCTGGCTGTCAGCTCCCAGCCTGTCAGTCAACTCCCGGCTGTCAGTCAACTCGAGTGCTTGTCAACTCCTGGTCGTCAGCCCCTGGCGTCAGTCAACTCCCGGCTGTTCAGTCAACTACCTCCCGGCTGTCAGTCAACTCCCGCTGGCGTCCGCTCCTGGCTGTCACAGTCACTCCCTGTCCTGTCAGTCAACTCCTGGATGTCAGTCAACTCCCGGCTGTCAGTCAACTTCCGGACTCTCAGTCAACTCTCCGGCTGTCAGTCAACTCCCGCTGTCTGCCAGCTCCCGGCTGAGGCCGGCCGGTCGTTTTGCTCCCCGTCACCGGCCACACGCCGCGTCAGTGGCCGGACCGTCCCCAGCGCTGCCGCGTGACCCACGCTCCCGGGCTCAGGCGCGCAGACGACCAATCAGTCGGCGAGCCGTGCGCCGAGCGGTGCCACACATTCATGCGCCTGGTGACACGCGCTGGAGCCAATCGCCAAGGGCGTCGGCACGCAGCGCATCCTGGGCCGCGTGCACATGGGCCAGATCCAGATCGAGGACCGTGTTCCTCACGTCGTCGTTCTCGATCCTCGAGGAGCAGCCCATGGACATGCTGTCTCGGACTGGACATGCTGAAGCGGCATCAGGTGAGGGTGGGGGTGATGCTGCCGCCGGGGCCAGCTTCCGTTGTCGTTTGGATGTTTGTTCGAGATAGACGTATGACCATGACGTGCTGGTGCTGCTTGATTTGGCTGTACCCGCGAGGGTCAACGGACTGTGAGGGTAAGGCTGATGCTGGTTATCAGGGATGCTAACGAGGAAGCAACTTCACTTAGATGAAGAACCTTCTGGAAGCAATAACCAAAACTGCGTCCTTATCATGTAATTCGCCACATCATTATGATCAATACACTTGCAACATTTTGTCGTCGAAAATATTGCATGTTGTGCTGCCAGTGCCGTTTCGGGCCCCTGCCGCTTACGACAGCTTTCGCGCAAAATTCCCATCGAGCCTCTTCTCCTTGATCCCACATGACCCGACACCTCTCGTCGGCAGTGCGTGATTGACCCTGAAGAACAACGTGCTGCACATCGCACGCACGTCCAAGCAGTACCCCTTCCTGCCGGAGTCCGGATCTGCCAGCCCTGCGGCGGCCGCCCCTCAGTACACCAGGCCAGCTGCGCGAGACGCGCCGCAGGCGGCGTGTCAGGTGTATAACAGTTCCCTTGTGCTGGAACATGGCAGAATGCAGTGTCTTAAGCCCCCCGGCATGCTGAGCTACATGCCTGCGAGCTGCGAGCAGAGAACGTGTCTACAGTTATTTACTCGACTGTTTTAAAAGATCATTGGGTGCTGGCGGTGAGGAATGCCCATCAAGGTTTTAGGTGCGCCGAGGTGCTCATTTGCGTCAGCGCTCCGCACTGCGCCGTGCCTCTCGCCGCTCCGGGCCCCGGCGATACCGCCCCACCCGCCTGACGCCACCCGCTGCGACGCAGGACGGAGGAAGAGGCGACGGCCGACTCTGTGCGTGACGCGGAGGACGCAGACTTGGCGCGCGCCCTGCAGGAGAGCGCCAGCGCCGCTTCAGCCGCCGCGGCCGCCGGCCCAAGCCCGACCGCTACCTACCGCTGCCGCTGCCGCCGCTGCCGCCGCGTCTGTGGCGGGTACGGTCTTCCCGCGTGCAGGGATGGGCGCGGCAGGGCTGCACGGTCGGGTCGGGCCGTTTAGACGTGTGCATTTTGAGGGACTGGTAGAACAATGGCGTGTTGTGGCAGACTTGATGGTACTTTGCAGCACAAAACGCTTGTTGGTGATGCCAGAAATCAACCGTAGACATCTCTAAGTGGTATGTGTACCAGCCGACCCATGGCTCAGCGCTTCTGAGTTTCCATTGATTGGTTTCCCATTCGCGTCCGCTGCAGCGCAAGCGCCTGCTGCAGCGGCGTCTGCTGCAGCGCGAGCGCGTGCTGCAGCGGCGTCTTCCGCCACTGCCGCACCCTCCGGGGAGTCCTCGGGCGCCTCGCTCTCCGTCCAGCCATCCGACAGGTTCACCGAGAGGGACGTGCAGATGATCATCAACGCCGGCTTCCTCCGGTCTCAGGTGGGCGGGGCACGCCCTCGGCCGGGGCAGTCGAAGGCGCGGGCCTGGGGTGCTGGTGTGTGCCGCCGCCGGAGTTGGCCAGCTGTTGTCTGGGTAGTTCTGTCTCGCGTGCTGAGCGGCCGGTAACTTGTGAGCACGCGCGCGGCAGATTGAGATGATTGTTTTCGTTGGGGCTCCTGCACGGTGTTGCCAGGATCTGAAGTAGCAAGCGTCACTTGGTTCGATCACGAATTGCCCAATGCAAACGCTGGTGAAGGTGTAATGGATGTAACGCGACATGTGTTGTGATTGGTGGAAGCCCTGCCCACCTCGAGGCAGGCATCGACGTTCCCAGCCGTTATTTAAGTCGTTAGCTGGTGGTAGTTTGCGGTGTAAAGCGCGTCGGCGTCGAGACCATTTTGCACTGACATGTCTGTTGCGCAATAGTTATTTGGGTCGGCGAACGCCCACACGTACCACTTTTCCAGCTATGACGGCCAGACGTGCCATGGTTGGGCATAACCCTTTGTCTTGGTTTGTATCTCACCTGTCCGTGATAGAACTAGAACCGGTTGGACGGAAACCTTGGATACCTATCAATGGCGTGCCCTAGTTTACCACGTTCCCTGGTCATTGCAGGCGTTCGAAGAGCTGAGGAGGTGCGGCGGTGACAGCACGAAGGCGGTGGCGGCGCTGTTCGCGCGCTCATTCAAGCTGCCCAAGATGTGATCTCCGGCGTCGACGCGACCGCGCCGGCCCGCTCGTGCTGTAGACCAGCCCCGCGCCACCGACGACACGCAGGCGGCGTGCTCGAACTCATTTCTGGTTCATGTGTGCAATCTCCAATCCGAGAGACTCGCTTCATGGATGCTTCGTGTCCTGACTTTGGCAGCGGTGGGCGCTGTTCTTGCGGGTCAACATGTGAACAGTACCTGTAGTGTGTGTGGGTGTGGGTGACCTCACATACACACGGGTGCAGCTGTACAGTTCTGAGGCACTGTCCTTGTGACCTCACACAAACAGCGTGAACCACCTGCTGATATGTGGGGGCTCGTCGCAGGGTTCGAACACCATCAGACACTATATGACTTCACCACATTGTCAACCACTGGTGTGTCCTTGGTGGCACTTCCGGCTTATGTTGTGACTGAGCATGCAGTCTCATGAGGAGGGCTGATGTAAAATTGCCATGTCTCATTTTAGCAGTTGGTTTTATTGGCAAGGACTAACATTTATGGTATATATTTGCGAGTTTTGCTGTGAACTGTGTAGTTCTCTGCAGATGAAATGTGCAAATTGTAACACAGTACTTTTGCATTTTATGATACAGTACTGCAATACACCACCAGACAAACTTGCTTGGTTGACTCATTATATGGTGTGAAGTGCAGCTTTTAACCTGTGACAAGGAAACATGTTGGACTGTAGAGACTCTCCATTGGGGTGGTAGGTCAGGCATCATGAGCCATTGCTGGCAGTAAGCAGTCAAGCACCCAGAGAACATACAAAGCTTTGTTGATGCTTCATCATGTGGTACATCAGGTACATGCATTTTAATTCACCTTACTTTATACTGCCCCAGATACTGTTTCCATCTAAAACAAGATGTTTCCTGCGCTGCTCTCTGTTCTCAGCGACCAGGATCATGTTTGTTGTTGAGAAGTACTCATATTGCATGGTAATTACAAGATTCAATGTTCCCATAACAATGGGGGTTGGACAACATTTTTGTAATGAAGCAAGCGTGCATACATACTCAACGTGAATGGTCATCTTATGGTTGCATAACAATGATGACTACAGCTTCACCACTTTGAAATTAAAGTTTTGAGGTCTCCTTCATAGTTCATACAGAAACACCCACCCAAAAACACATAAAAGTCTCTCAAAACTGATCCATTCTTAGGATGACTGTCGATCTCAGGATCTGAATGAAAAAAATACGCAGTCCAGAATCGAGGGAGGACTGGCTTAGATGACTCTTAGGCCCTAGAAAGCAGGCATTTTCGCTATTATTATTTCTATTGTTACTATTTATTACTACTATTTCTATCATTACTATTTTTAACATTTCGTATTACTTTTGACTGTTTTCCTCTTCAGTGCCATTTTACTCTTGCCACTGGCATGGGAGATTCTTGCAAACATTGCGTGCAGAATTTCAGGTAAATCTGAGAGGTCCGCCGAATCCCGAACATGGACCCGAATATGTATGCAAGTTGTGGTGTCCCGATGTCTCGCCTCCGGCTCACTTGTACACACGGTACGTCCAAAGTCACTTCTGTATTTGACACTCGCCACAGGCACTCATCACAGTCCGTCCCGCCGGCACGTTCGCCCTCTCGCCGACGGCCCCCAGAACCCCCTGCTTGTTACTACCTCCTCTCCGGACCCCCACGGCTGCGTCCCTCGCACGGGGTGCGTGGGGGAATGGGAACACGAGCGCCTCTAAACGGCGCTTGCCAGACTACGCAAACATTCACTGGCTAACACAGGGGTGTTCTCTGACACCTTACACTCCACTCTTCTAAAAAAGAATACCCTCATACTGAAATTACTAATTCATGACATAATAAACAAATCCATGGCATCATGAACAAATATCTCACGAACATAACTTAACGTGCACAGAAAGAAAGGCCCTTAACCCATATTCGTCACGTCATTGTAACTAACCTACACAACATAGCAACGCAACACAAACGCACAATAAATCATTGTTATGCACCCAGCTATCGCAGTCACGCGTTACGTCGATCTGGAGACCGTTTGACTAGCGCGCTCCGCTGTTCGCGATGACCTTTCGAAGATGGTTGTCCTACAGACACTGGGATCCGGGACCTGGACGCACTCGAATGGGGACTCGGACTAGGTAGTGATTCGTTGGGTGGCGCCAGGCCACGGAGGGACAGTGGTGACGTGGGCCGCGGGATACGTGACCTGCAAGCCGGGATAGGGCACGGGGTCGGTATCGCTGCTATCGCCGGTTCGTCAGGCGGTTCAGCCGCGGCCTGAATTGGAGCGAGATTCGCGGCCTCAGCCTCCTCAGGCGGACACCCAGGCACGCCAGTCCTTTGCGTCACTGGCAGACGCAGAAATGGTGCTGCTGGTTCAGCCGGTACAGCTGTATGTTGTCCGTCTGTGGACATCGGTACGGCTGGTGCTGGTGTGACTGTGCCGTCTGGTCCAGGCACCTGGTCCTGCGACTGTGCCGTTTGTGCGGCGCCGCAGCCGGCGCAGTCCGGCGTGTGGGTGTTTCCGACGGCGACCGTCGTTCTGCAGTGTCACCGTTACGTGGCTTCAACCGATTGCAGTGGACCAACAGTTTCCTGCGCCTGCCGCCGCACAGCTGAACTGAATTAACTACCGCATTCATTAAGCTGAATGCGGTAGCTCAGCTCACCTGTTTGAGCTAGCGCCACCGCCGGTTTCCAGGGCTGAACAAACTTGTGATACTCGCCTCGGGCCGTCACCTTCCGGAACAGGTACACCGCATCACCCGCCTGGTAGCGGAACACTTCTAACGTGCGGCCGTACAGATCTCAGTTTGCGGCGATTGTCGCCTCTGTACGTTGTCGCGCAAAGTTATGCGCTTTCAGCAGTCCCAGGTGGAAGTGGTCCACGTGGACCGAGAGCGTCTCACGTTCTGTTTCAGCGGTCGCTGGGGGCCAGATGCTAGCCTCGGCCGGCAGTCGCGGCTCTCTCCCCATCATTAGGAGATACGGGCTGGAGCCTGTGCCTGACCTGACTCAACCAGTGAGACTAGCCGCAGAGTTACGCATTCATTTCAGCTGCATTTTTGCCAAATGATTTTTAAGATCAACTGGCATTCCTGTCAGTTTATAGAACTGCGGACCATGGCGAGCTTGATTATTTTTGACCGCCAGGATGCCGGTGCGGAACCTACGACTTGTTATGTGCAGGGACGGGATAGTTATTTTAATATGGTAGCCACAAAATAACTACCATAACGAAGCGTGTGAGTCAAAAGTGAGGTAGCATGTGAAGGGGCAAGGCTATCTAACGGGTAGGGGCTTGAATATGTGAAACGTCGTACTTGATGAATTGAGCTAAATTGTAAATATAATAAAATTGGCCCCTCAATAACATTGTTTGACTGTGTGGCAGAACATTTGTATGGTTTTGAGGGTGTAGCCTCGCCGGCTGTGTGAAATTGGCGCCCTGGCATTCCCTGGTAGCACTAAAATTCACCAGGAGATTGCATCGGCAATGCTGGATTTGTGTTGATGCAAGTTCCGTTATGAGCTCATATTTTTGCCCTTTTTATGATGTACTTGCAAATTTGTCTGAGTTTAAATGGTTTATTTTATGTTCACAATACCACATGGTGTAATTCTTAAGCTATTTCATTATAATTGTTATTTCTGTTTTATCTAGCACCTATATCTGGCTTCTTGCATTATGTGACACAAAACATAATTTTGTACAGATCATGTACTGCCTATATAACATTGAAAGCAGAGCTGCTCAGCGGTTTATTATATCTGTATTTGAATATGTGGGTGGGACACCAGGCAGATATGAACAGCTTAATGATGGAAACATTTATACCCTTATTGGCCATCAATGCTCCATGGCTAATCAGATGACAGTATTTGGATGGTGCTCCTGTGACATTGTGCCTGCCTGAATGACCTGGAGGTAGTCTCCATGAAACAGCCTGCATATCTTCATGGGCATGATGCACCCCCAGCTTAGGTTTCACTGCCCATTACCCCTCTTTTGACCTGTGGTAAAATCAGCCAATCCTTAAAACTTCAAGCATGATGGTGGGCCAGGAAGGTCAGATGTCTATGTTCAGGGTCAAAGGGTCTATTAATGCCAGTGAATATGTGTGGTGGCCTCCAGAGAGCCAGGATTATGGTGACATGAATTCAGATGTACATTCTGGACACCACGTCAGATGCATGCTAGAATGCTGCTTTTCTTCCATGTGCTTTGTGGCAGTGTAGGCTCAGATGAAGTAACAGGTTGCCATGACCATATTTAGGAAGTATCACCTGTTCATTGCACAACTGCTTGGCTCTTCTTTGTCATGATCTCCATATTTGTCCCAAATATCTCATACTGTTTGATCTGCAAACATTTTATGTATGACTATCTGTATCCATACAGGTATAGAAACAAAAAGCTTTGCATGAGATTCTGAAAACCAGGGACCCAGAAGTACACCATGCCAGTGGATAGCAAAAGGAATCCAAGGCCAGAGAGTTCCCAGCCTTATTCGGAGTTCTGTGACCCAGAAGAGGAACCATCTCCAGGGGCTGGTGGTGTGAGGCTGAATGGAAGAAAAGATGATGAGCTGAGACCCATATGTGAGTACAACCTTACCTGTCATATTATGGCACATGTGCCAGCTCACAGGATGACAATAGTGAGAGTGGTGGAAAGCACCACCATCCTGGCTAAGTGTATGCATAAAATGAATCTGAAAGTGCTGGAATCAGCTGAGATAGGGGGAAAGATCTAGCAATGAATGAGGAGATGAACATGCAGGGTACACTGTTGTCAGATGGGTACCATCAGACATCTATAAATAGGTGAAGGATGGGAGGGGGGGGGGGGGGTGGTAAATGACCAGAGCCAGGTGAAGGCCTATCCCAGTGTTTGAACATTAGTGCCTACCAGTACTAAACATGATAGTTTGTTCAAAAAACCAAATAACCTATTCTAAGCAAGAAAAATGCAGAAATATAATTTTGCCATGGACACAATCACAAATATTGTGCATATTGTTGTGGTGTGTAGTGTTGTGCCTATGTCATTTCTTCAATCAAGCAATTCAATCCGGTCAAACATTTAACTGTGTCAATGCTTGTATGTGACCTGATATGCTGCCCCCTCGTTTCAACAGACCTGCGCCTGGGCACGACGCTGCACGCGCAGGGCTCGTGCTACCTGGAGATGGGCGCCACCAGGTGACGGCGGCCGTGTACGGGCCGCGCGGGTGGCGCGCCGCTCCGAGTTCAGCACCACCGGCCAGCTGAGCTGCGAGCTCAAGTTCGCACCGTTCTCGTGCCGCCGCCGGCGCGGCTACATTCCCGACAACCAGGAGCGAGAGCTGAGCCAGACGCTGCGCACGGCCGTCGAGCCCGCCGTCTGTCTGGTGGGTGGTCGGTCCCGGATCACCATGCTCTGTGTGGTGTGTGGTCCCGCATGGCCATGCTCTGTCTGGTGGGTGGTTCCGGATGATGATGCTCTGTCTGATGGGTGGTCTCGGAGGCTGAGACTCAGTCGGGTGGTCCTGGAGGTAACGGTTCCTGCAAACTGACGGCAGTCACTTCCGCCACTGTTGGGTATTACGACGCATGACAGACCAGCCAGCTGGCTGCCTGACCGCTTCCGTCGCCTCCCCGTGCTGGCGCGGACCTGTAACCGCGCCCCGCTCCGCCGGCAGCACGAGTTCCCCAAGTCGAACGTGGACGTGTTCGTGTACGTGCTGCAGGACGACGGCGGCGCGCTGGCGGCGGCCGTCGTGGCCGTCAGCGCCGCCCTGGCCGACGCCAGCGTGCCCATGTATGACCTGGTGGCCGCCGCAGCCCTGGTGAGTCCGCGCCGGCCGGCTCGCGGTGGTGCGCGCCGCGGCCGGGCGCGGGTGCCCCTGACGGCGGTGGGGTGATAAAGGTGACGGTGATTTGGGTTTGTGGGCGCACCGACTGCTTTAGTGACATGGCGGTGATTGGATTGTGGTGCCGATTGACTGAATTTGGACGTGTTGGTAAATGTGTTGGATGAAGCAAGGTATCTCTGCATTGGTATCTAGTAGCTTGTAATGTACAAAATTGTTGGACAGAATGCTCGCGTGATACGCAAACCGACCCTTTCGTCTGGACGAGCATAAGAAAAACATTGCGGACAAATAAGATTATAGAATATGACCTAGTGGTGATTATAGATAGAAATAC
>NW_023596818.1:4601187-4687139 GCF_011947565.3 Pollicipes pollicipes
CGTCTCGCCGCAGCAACTCACGCCCATCAGGCCCGTGCTTGCAAATAAGATGTCGATGGTTTATTGGTGTATGACAATGCGACGGCCGAATGGAGGCGCTGGGAGATCCATCTCCGAATCACGTACAACTCACGCCCCCATACAAAAAGCGCGAGACGCCACGCCAGCACCCCGACGAGGTAGCGACACTACCCAAGGCAAGAGCATCCAACGTACTGCAACGGCGTCACGTGTTGCCGTTGACGACGTGGCGTGCCTTGCGCAGAAGGCGCTCGCGGATGACGCCGTACACCCGCTGGCAGGCGGCGGTGAGCGCGCCCACCGACTTGTCCAGGGCGTCCACGGACATCACGCCCTCCGAGTACAGGCACGTGACCTGCGGGCACGAGGACACGCCGCCTGAGGGTGCGCGGACACGTCAACGGCGGGTGCGGAGACACGCCACCAGCGGGTGCAGAGACGCTGCCTGTGGGAGGCGGGCACGTTGCATGCGGAAGCAAAGACATGACGTCTGCGTGTACACGTGAAGGCACGACACACACGCCGTTCGCGAGTACACTCCGACGTGAGAGAGTCGCATCTCTTGCAGCTAAAGAGACGGTGGAGAGCCTGCGGGGGCGAACAGTGGCAAGCTGCACAGAAATGTGACACGTACCAGGTACCTGGCGGTATACTACGAAAACATCTTACTGAGACTCAAGCGCTAAAAGATGTACGTCCAATCGCCGCTTTTCACTTCTTTCGAACGTCAACCAAGGATGCGTCAGTTCCAACGCCTGTAGATATGGCGCCAGATCGGTACCAACCACACTGCCGTTGCACGCAGTTCAGCCCCATCCCACCGGACCGTCCGGCCCGGCCGCACCTGCTGCAGCTGCGGCATGTAGCCGACGGTGACGTCTCCGTGCTCGGCGCTAGGCTCGGCGGCCGTGCGGGGTGCCAGCTCGCCGCTGTCCGGGTCCAGCAGGTCACGGCCGGCCGTGTGCCGCTGAGGCAAGGCGGCGCTCCGGGTCACGCCAGCACGCACGGCACGTATCCAATGAATGCACTCCCTCCAATCCGTAATCGCTTGGCGAAAGGGCTTTTTTATTATCAGGTTTCCTCCCTTTGATCCAAAGGTCCTACGATATTTGACGACTGGGTTCTAAGATTCGCAAAGGTCATATTCTATAATTGTATTTCTATCTATAATCACCACTAGGTCATATTCTATAATCTTATTTGTCCGCAATGTTTTTCTTATGCTCGTCCAGACGAAAGGGTCGGTTTGCGTATCACGCGAGCATTCTGTCCAACAATTTTGTACATTACAAGCTACTAGATACCAATGCAGAGATACCTTGCTTCATCCAACACATTTACCAACACGTCCAAATTCAGTCAATCGGCACCACAATCCAATCACCGCCATGTCACTAAAGCAGTCGGTGCGCCCACAAACCCAAATCACCGTCACCTTTATCACCCCACCGCCGTCAGGGGCACCCGCGCCCGGCCGCGGCGCGCACCACCGCGAGCCGGCCGGCGCGGACTCACCAGGGCTGCGGCGGCCACCAGGTCATACATGGGCACGCTGGCGTCGGCCAGGGCGGCGCTGACGGCCACGACGGCCGCCGCCAGCGCGCCGCCGTCGTCCTGCAGCACGTACACGAACACGTCCACGTTCGACTTGGGGAACTCGTGCTGCCGGCGGAGCGGGGCGCGGTTACAGGTCCGCGCCAGCACGGGGAGGCGACGGAAGCGGTCAGGCAGCCAGCTGGCTGGTCTGTCATGCGTCGTAATACCCAACAGTGGCGGAAGTGACTGCCGTCAGTTTGCAGGATCGTTACCTCCAGGACCACTCGACTGAGTCTCAGCCTCCGAGACCACGCATCAGACAGAGCATCATCATCCGGAACCACCACCAGACAGAGCATGGCCATGCGGGACCACACACCAGACAGAGCATCATCACCCGGGACTGACCACCCGCCAGACAGAGCCTGGTCATGCGGGACCACACACCAGACAGAGCATCGTCACCCGGGACTGACCACCCGCCAGACAGAGCCTGGTCATGTGGGACCACACACCAGACAGAGCATCATCACCAGGGGCCGACCACCCGCCAGACAGAGCCTGGTAATCCGGGATCACCCACCCACCAGGGAGCATCATCATCCAGCACCACCCAGCAGATAGATCATCACCATCTGGGACTGCCCAGCAGACAGAGCATCATCATCTGGGACCACCCAGACAGAGCATCACCACCCAGGACTGCCCAGCAGACAGAGCATCATGATCCAGGACCACCCACCAGACAGAGCATCACCATCCAGGACCGCCCAGCAGACAGAGCACCACCATCTGGGACCGCCCAGCAGACAGAGCATCACCATGCAGGACCACCCAGCAGACAGAGCATCATCATCTGGGGCCACCCAACAGACAGAGTATGGTCATGCGGGACCACACACCACACAGAGCATGGTGATCCGGGACCGACCACCCACCAGACAGACGGCGGGCTCGACGGCCGTGCGCAGCGTCTGGCTCAGCTCTCGCTCCTGGTTGTCGGGGATGTAGCCGCGCCGGCGGCGGCACGAGAACGGCGCGAACTTGAGCTCGCAGCTCAGCTGGCCGGTGGTGCTGAACTCAGAGCGGCGCGCCACCTCGCGCGGCCCGTACACGGCCGCCGTCACCTTGGTGGCGCCCATCTCCAGGTAGCACGAGCCCTGCGCGTGCAGCGTCGTGCCCAGGCGCAGGTCTGTGAAAAGAGGGGGCGGCGTATCAGTCACATACAAGCATTGACACAGTTAAGTGTTTGACCGGATTGAATCGCTTGATTGAAGAAAATGACATAGGCACAACACTACACACCACAACAATATGCACAATATTTGTGATTGTGTCCATGCAAAATTATATTTCTGCATTTTTCTTGCTTAGAATAGGTTATTTGGTTTTTTGAACAAACTATCATGTTTAGTACTGGTAGGCACTAATGTCAAACACTGGGATAGCCTTCACCTGGCTCTGTCATTTACCCCCCCCCCCCCCCCTCCCATCCTTCACCTATTTATAGATGTCTGATGGTACCCATCTGACAACCAGTGTACCCTGCATGTTCATCTCCTCATTCATTGCTAGATCTTTCCCCCTATCTCAGCTGATTCCAGCACTTTCAGATTCATTTTATGCATACACTTAGCCAGGATGGTGGTGCTTTCCACCACTCTCACTATTGTCCTCCTGTGAGCTGGCACATGTGCCATAATGTGACAGGTAAGGTTGTACTCACATATGGGTCTCAGCTCATCATCTTTTCTTCCATTCAACCTCACACCACCAGCCCCTGGAGATGGTTCCTCTTCTGGGTCACAGAACTCCGAATAAGGCTGGGAACTCTCTGGCCTTGGATTCCTTTTGCTATCCACTGGCATGGTGTACTTCTAGCTCCCTGGTTTTCAGAACCTCATGCAAAGCTTTTTGTATCTATACCTGTATGGATACAGATAGTCATACATAAAATGTTTGCAGATCAAACAGTATGAGATATCTGAGACAAATGTGGGGATCATGACAAAGTAGAGCCAAGCAGTTGTGCAATGAACAGGTGATACTTCCTAAATATGGTCATGGCAGCCTGTAACTTAATCTGAGCCTACACTGCCAAAAAGCACATGGAAGAAAAGCAGCATTCTAGCATGCATCCGACATGGTGTCCAGAATGTACATCTGAATTCATGTCACCATAATCCTGGCTCTCTGGAGGTCTCCACACATATTCACTGGCATTAATTGACCCTTTGACCCTGAACATAGACATCTGACCTGCCTGGCCCACCATCATGCTTGAAGTTTTAAGGATTGGCTGATTTTACCACAGGTCAAAAGAGGGGTAATGGACAGTGAAACCTAAGCTGGGGGTGCAATCATGCCCATGAAGATATGCAGGCTGTTTCATGGAGACTACTTCCAGGTCATTCAGGCAGGCACAATGTCACAGGAGCACCATCCAAATACTGTCATCTGATTAGCCATGGAGCATTGATGGCCAATAAGGGTATAAATGTTTCCATCATTAAGCTGTTCATATCTGCCTGGTGTCCACCCACATATTCAAATACAGATATAATAAACCCTGAGCAGCTCTGGCTCAATGTTATATAGGCAGTACATGATCTGTACAAAAATTATGTTTTGTGTCACATAATGCAAGAAGCCAGATATCGGTGCTAGATAAAACAGAAATAACAACTATAATGAAATAGCTTAAGAATAACACCATGTGGTATTGTGAACATAAAATAAACCATTTAAACTCAGACAAATTTGCAAGTACATCACAAAAAGGGCAAAAATATGAGCTCATAACGGAACTTGCATCAACACAAATCCAGCATTGCCGATGCAATCTCCTGGTGAATTTTAGTACTACCAGGGAATGCCAGGGCGCCAATTTCACACAGCCGGCGAGGCTACACCCTCAAACCCATACACATTTTCTGCCACACAGTCAAACAATGTTATTGAGGGGCCAATTTTATTATATTTACAATTTAGCTCAATTCATCAAGTACGATGTTTCACATATTCAAGCCCCTACACGTTAGATAGCCTTGCCCCTACACATGCTACTTCACTTTTGACTCACACGCTTCGTTATGGTAGTTATTTTGTGGCTACCATATTAAAATAACTATTCCGTCCCTGCACATAATAAGTCGTAGGTTCCGCACCGGCATCCTGGCGGTAAAAAATAATCAAGCTCGCCATGGTCCGCAGTTCTATAAACTGACAGGAATGCCAGTTGATCTTAATAATCATTTGGCAAAAATGCAGCTAAAATGAATGCGTAACTCTGCGGCTAGTCTCACTTGCTGAGTCAGGTCAGGCACAGGCTCCAGCCCGTATCTCCTAATGATGGGGAGAGAGCCGCGACTGCCGGCCGAGGCTAGCATCTGGCCCCCAGCGACCGCTAAAACAGAACATGAGACGCTCTCGGTCCACGTGGATCACTTCCACCTGGGACTGCTGAAAGCGCATAACTTTGCGCGACAACGTACAGAGGCGACCATCGCGGCAAACTGAGATCTGCACGGCCGCAAGTTAGAAGTGTTCCGCTACCAGGCGGGTGATGCGGTGTACCTGTTCCGGAAGGTGCCCGCACGAGGCGAGTATCACAAGTTTGTTCGGCCCTGGAGACCGGCGGTGGTGCTAGCTCAAACAGGTGAGCTGAGCTACCGCATTCAGCTTAATGAATGCGGTAGTTAATTCAGTTCAGCTGTGCGGCGGCAGGCGCAGGAAACTGTTGGTCCACTGCAATCGGTTGAAGCCACGTAGCGGTGACCCTGCAGAACGACGGTCGCCGTCGGAAACACCCACACGCCGGACTGCGCCGGCTGCGGCGCCGCACAAACGGCACAGTCGCAGGACCAGGTGCCTGGACCAGACGGCACAGTCACACCAGCACCAGCCGTACCGATGTCCACAGACGGACAACATACAGCTGTACCGGCTGAACCAGCAGCACCATTACTGCGTCTGCCAGTGACGCAAAGGACTGACGTGCCTGGGTGTCCGCCTGAGGAGGCTGAGGCCGCGAATCTCGCTCCATCTCAGGCCGCGGCTGAACCGCCTGACGAACCGGCGATAGCAGCGATACCGACCCCGTGCCCTATCCCGGCTTGCAGGTCACGTATCCCGCGGCCCACGTCACCACTGTCCCTCCGTGGCCTGGCGCCACCCAACGAATGACTACCTAGTCCGAGTCCCCATTCGAGTGCGCCCAGGTCCCGGATCCCAGTGTCTGTAGGACAACCATCTTCGAAAGGTCATCGCGAACAGCGGAGCGCGCTAGTCAAACGGTCTCCAGATCGACGTAACGCGTGACTGCGATAGCTGGGTGCATAACAACGATTTATTGTGCGTTTGTGTTGCGTTGCTATGTTGTGTAGGTTAGTTACAATGACGTGACGAATATGGGTTAAGGGCCTTTCTTTCTGTGCACGTTAAGTTATGTTCGTGAGATATTTGTTCATGATGCCATGGATTTGTTTATTATGTCATGAATTAGTAATTTCAGTATGAGGGTATTCTTTTTTAGAAGAGTGGAGTGTAAGGTGTCAGAGAACACCCCTGTGTTAGCCAGTGAATGTTTGCGTAGTCTGGCAAGCGCCGTTTAGAGGCGCTCGTGTTCCCATTCTCCCACGCACCCCGTGCGAGGGACGCAGCCGTGGGGGTCCGGAGGTAGTAACAAGCAGGGGGTTCTGGGGGCCGTCGGCGAGAGGGCGAACGTGCCGGCGGGACGGACTGTGATGAGTGCCTGTGGCGAGTGTCAAATACAGAAGTGACTTTGGACGTACCGTGTGTACAAGTGAGCCGGAGGCGAGACATCGGGACACCACAACTTGCATACATATTCGGGTCCATGTTCGGGATTCGGCGGACCTCTCAGATTTACCTGAAATTCTGCACGCAATGTTTGCAAGAATCTCCCATGCCAGTGGCAAGAGTAAAATGGCACTGAAGAGGAAAACAGTCAAAAGTAATACGAAATGTTAAAAATAGTAATGATAGAAATAGTAGTAATAAATAGTAACAATAGAAATAATAATAGCGAAAATGCCTGCTTTCTAGGGCCTAAGAGTCATCTAAGCCAGTCCTCCCTCGATTCTGGACTGCGTATTTTTTTCATTCAGATCCTGAGATCGACAGTCATCCTAAGAATGGATCAGTTTTGAGAGACTTTTATGTGTTTTTGGGTGGGTGTTTCTGTATGAACTATGAAGGAGACCTCAAAACTTTAATTTCAAAGTGGTGAAGCTGTAGTCATCATTGTTATGCAACCATAAGATGACCATTCACGTTGAGTATGTATGCACGCTTGCTTCATTACAAAAATGTTGTCCAACCCCCATTGTTATGGGAACATTGAATCTTGTAATTACCATGCAATATGAGTACTTCTCAACAACAAACATGATCCTGGTCGCTGAGAACAGAGAGCAGCGCAGGAAACATCTTGTTTTAGATGGAAACAGTATCTGGGGCAGTATAAAGTAAGGTGAATTAAAATGCATGTACCTGATGTACCACATGATGAAGCATCAACAAAGCTTTGTATGTTCTCTGGGTGCTTGACCGCAATGGCTCATGATGCCTGACCTACCACCCCAATGGAGAGTCTCTACAGCCCAACATGTTTTCTTGTCACAGGTTAAAAGCTGCACTTCACACCATATAATGAGTCAACCAAGCAAGTTTGTTTGGTGGTGTATTGCAGTACTGTATCATAAAATGCAAAAGTACTGTGTTACAATTTGCACATTTCATCTGCAGAGAACTACACAGTTCACAGCAAAACTCGCAAATATATACCATAAATGTTAGTCCTTGCCAATAAAACCAACTGCTAAAACGAGACATGGCAATTTTACATCAGTCCTCCTCATGAGACAGCATGCTCAGTCACAACATAAGCTGGAAGTGCCACCAAGGACACACCAGTGGTTGACAATGTGGTGAAGTCATATAGTTTCTGATGGTGTTCGAACCCTGCGACGAGCCCCCACGTATCAGCAGGTGGTTCACGCTGTTTGTGTGAGGTCACAAGGACAGTGCCTCAGAACTGTACAGCTGCACCCGTGTGTATGTGAGGTCACCCACACCCACACACACTACAGGCACTGTTCACATGTTGACCCGCAAGAACAGCGCCCACCGCTGCCAAAGTCAGGACACGAAGCATCCATGAAGCGAGTCTCTCGGATTGGAGATTGCACACATGAACCAGAAATGAGTTCGAGCACGCCGCCTGCGTGTCGTCGGTGGCGCGGGGCTGGTCTACAGCACGAGCGGGCCGGCGCGGTCGCGTCGACGCCGGAGATCACATCTTGGGCAGCTTGAATGAGCGCGCGAACAGCGCCGCCACCGCCTTCGTGCTGTCACCGCCGCACCTCCTCAGCTCTTCGAACGCCTGCAATGACCAGGGAACGTGGTAAACTAGGGCACGCCATTGATAGGTATCCAAGGTTTCCGTCCAACCGGTTCTAGTTCTATCACGGACAGGTGAGATACAAACCAAGACAAAGGGTTATGCCCAACCATGGCACGTCTGGCCGTCATAGCTGGAAAAGTGGTACGTGTGGGCGTTCGCCGACCCAAATAACTATTGCGCAACAGACATGTCAGTGCAAAATGGTCTCGACGCCGACGCGCTTTACACCGCAAACTACCACCAGCTAACGACTTAAATAACGGCTGGGAACGTCGATGCCTGCCTCGAGGTGGGCAGGGCTTCCACCAATCACAACACATGTCGCGTTACATCCATTACACCTTCACCAGCGTTTGCATTGGGCAATTCGTGATCGAACCAAGTGACGCTTGCTACTTCAGATCCTGGCAACACCGTGCAGGAGCCCCAACGAAAACAATCATCTCAATCTGCCGCGCGCGTGCTCACAAGTTACCGGCCGCTCAGCACGCGAGACAGAACTACCCAGACAACAGCTGGCCAACTCCGGCGGCGGCACACACCAGCACCCCAGGCCCGCGCCTTCGACTGCCCCGGCCGAGGGCGTGCCCCGCCCACCTGAGACCGGAGGAAGCCGGCGTTGATGATCATCTGCACGTCCCTCTCGGTGAACCTGTCGGATGGCTGGACGGAGAGCGAGGCGCCCGAGGACTCCCCGGAGGGTGCGGCAGTGGCGGAAGACGCCGCTGCAGCACGCGCTCGCGCTGCAGCAGACGCCGCTGCAGCAGGCGCTTGCGCTGCAGCGGACGCGAATGGGAAACCAATCAATGGAAACTCAGAAGCGCTGAGCCATGGGTCGGCTGGTACACATACCACTTAGAGATGTCTACGGTTGATTTCTGGCATCACCAACAAGCGTTTTGTGCTGCAAAGTACCATCAAGTCTGCCACAACACGCCATTGTTCTACCAGTCCCTCAAAATGCACACGTCTAAACGGCCCGACCCGACCGTGCAGCCCTGCCGCGCCCATCCCTGCACGCGGGAAGACCGTACCCGCCACAGACGCGGCGGCAGCGGCGGCAGCGGCAGCGGTAGCGGTCGGGCTTGGGCCGGCGGCCGCGGCGGCTGAAGCGGCGCTGGCGCTCTCCTGCAGGGCGCGCGCCAAGTCTGCGTCCTCCGCGTCACGCACAGAGTCGGCCGTCGCCTCTTCCTCCGTCCTGCGTCGCAGCGGGTGGCGTCAGGCGGGTGGGGCGGTATCGCCGGGGCCCGGAGCGGCGAGAGGCACGGCGCAGTGCGGAGCGCTGACGCAAATGAGCACCTCGGCGCACCTAAAACCTTGATGGGCATTCCTCACCGCCAGCACCCAATGATCTTTTAAAACAGTCGAGTAAATAACTGTAGACACGTTCTCTGCTCGCAGCTCGCAAGCATGTAGCTCAGCATGCCTGCGGGGCTTAAGACACCTGCATTCTGCCATGTGACCCTGCACAAGGGAACTGTTATACACGACCCGCGCACTGCGGCGCGTCTCGAGTGCGCCGCGGAGTGGCGGCCGCAGCTGACCTGTTACTGAGGCGGGCGCAGGCTGGCAGCTCCGACTCCGGCAGGAAGGGGGTACTGCTGGACGTGGTGCCGATGTGCAGCACGTTGTTCTTCAGGTCAATCACGCACTGCCGACGAGAGGTGTACGGGTCATGTGGGATCAAGGTTGAAGTGCTCGATGGAATTTGCTGGAAGCGGCAGGGGCCCGAAACGGCCACTGGCAGCACAACATGCAATATTTTCGACGACAAAAATGTTGCAAGCGTATTGATCATAATGTGGCGAATTACATGATAAAGGACGCAAGTTTTGGTATTGCTTCCAGAAGGTTCTTCATCTAAGTGATTGCTTCCTCGTTAGCATATCCCTATAACCAGGCATCAGCCTTACCCTCACAGTCGTTACCCTCGCGTGTACAGCCAAATCAAGCAACACCCAGCAACGTCATGGTCATCGTCTATGCTCGAACAACACATCCAAACGACAACGGAAGCTGGCCCCGGCGGCAGCATCACCCCCACCCTTCACCTGATGCCGCTTCAGCATGTCCAGTCCGAGCAGCATGTCCATGGGCTGCTCCTCGAGGATCGAGAACGACGACGTGAGGAACACGTCCTCGATCTGGATCTGGCCCATGTGCACGCGGCCCAGGATGCGCTGCGTGCCGACGCCCTTGGCGATGCCGCTCCAGCGCGTGTCCACCAGGCGCATGATGTGGCACCGCTCGGCGCACGCCGCCGACATGATGGTCGTCTGCGCGCCTGGAGCCGGGAGCGTGGGTCACGCGGCAGCGCTGGGGACGGTCGCCACTGACGCGGCGTTGGCCGGTGACGGGGATACCGACCGGCCGGCCTCAGCCGGGAGCTGGCAGACAGCCGGGAGTTGACTGACAGCCGGGAGTTGACTGACAGCCGGAAGTTGACTGCACAGCCGGGAGTTGACTGACATCCAGGAGTTGACTGACAGCCAGGAGTTGACTGACAGCCAGGAGCTGACAGCCAGCGGGAGTTGACTGACAGCCGGGAGTTGACTGACAGCCGGGAGTTGACTGACAGCCGGGAGCTGACTGACAGCCGGGAGTTGACAGACAACTGCGAGTTGACTGACAGCCGGGAGTTGACTGACAGCTGGGAGCTGACAGCCAGAGGGAGTTGACTGACAGCCGGGAGTTGCCAGACATCCAGGATTGACAGACAGCCTGAGTTGGCAGGCAGACGATAATAACGTTTGGCGGGAGTGATTGGCGCAGGTGTTCGACGGACATTGAACAGTCACCCAGGGAACAGGGTCAAGCGGTGAAGCGGCAGTCAAAATACCCAAACCAACATCCACCTTCAGCAATCCAACTCTACCAAGCACATCCAGAGCGTGCAAGGACGCAGCCAAAGTGAACTCGCGGCTATCCAAAGTGAAAAATAACCACTAACAAGCACTCTTAGCACGTCACCAACAAACAGTGTTCGTTCGCAAAGAAGGCTCTGAATTCCTCCTCTGTTTCCCTTAGAAAGAGATTCCTCCCACCGACCCGTCACAAATAAGAGCTTTCAGGTTACAGCCAAGTCTGAGTTAAGTTCTCTACCCCTATCAGTTCTCCCCCCCCCCTCAAGTCTCACCCCCACCTGAATGTCTCCATCAGTTCTCCCCTCCTCTCGAGTCTCGCCCCCACCTGAATGTCTCCATCAGTTCTCCCCTTCTCTCCGGTCTCCCCCCATCCCCACACCTGAATGTCTCCATCAGTTCTGTCCTCTCCGGTCTCGCCCCCACCTGAATCGATGAAAGCCTTGACCGGGTGTCCGTTGACGGTGCAGTTGATGTAGAGCATGATGACCGACCCGAAGCTTTCGGGGTTGTGCTCCATGGCCGCCTCCATGTTGGCGTCGATGTTCTTCTGCTTGATCTCCTCGGCCATCAGGCGCTGCGCCTCCACGTCGAAGGGGTCGGCATTCAGCATGCGCAGCCGCATTCGCTCGCGCTCCGAGCGGGCCTCCTGCTGCTCGCGCAGCACCGCCGCGAACTGATCTGCGACGCACGTGCCGGGAAGGCACGGGTCACAAGGCGCTCCGGACAGTCTGCACTGCGCGAGCGTGCGGTGAGCAACACGCACAAATGTCGCAAAAAGGCCCGATGAAGAGCACCTTCGTCCAATATCGTCCATAGGACGCTCGGATGACTCTGAGCACCTATCGCGTTGACAAACACCCCGAATGCAGTGTTGCGGCTTATGCATGACATTATCTTCTCGGAACATAAAACATGTTCATATTTATGTAGAACATTTTTAGAACGTAAAGCTTGCAAACTCTTCTGAACATGGTGGCTTGGGCCCCCTTTAGGTGACGGAACAACGCAAACAATGAGAATGAGGGGAGGGGCATTATCCCCCAACCCAACGAGCTACAAAGCTGTGCGCATGCCTACCGGAGCGCTGCGCCGCAGTCATAACCCGCCTCCAGGCTGCACTGACCAACATCGCCGCTGAGCAGAGCCTCAGCCAGGCGCGGGTTGTTCTGCTTCAGCATGGCCAGCTGGTCCGGGTTGGCCAGGAACATCTCGCGGATGAAGGAGGGGTCGTCCTCGCGCGCCGGCGCCGCCGGCCGCCCGCCCGGCGCCGGCACCGGCGGCACGCGGATGCTGCCGAAGTCGATCTGCGCCACTGCCGGGGTCACGAGAGGTCAGGCGGCGTCACGTGGGGTCAACGGCACCTTTGAGTGGCCTGTTCGTGGGGCCGATCCTGATGTTTGATGTGTGGGCATAAGTCTCATAGGGAATGCCGTATTCCAACAAACGGGATAGAAGAGGACAAACAGATTACTGGCAGTCATTCAATGCAAGGACGTAACGAATAATCGTACCACGTACGAATCGTCACAAGCAGATGTAAAATAAATAGGCCCCATTAAAACGCGATTACCATACGCTGTACCGCCGTTGGGTATCGAGTTAGCAGCTGTCAGAATTTCAGTGCTGGCAAGGTACGTTAAGAGCTAAGGGTCGCTCCACATTACAATACTACGCACGAAAAACCATGCAACGTAACACCTACTCGCCCAATCACTAACGAGCGTACAGGTGATAATTACGCGTCGATGACAAATATGCCGCCTGGTTTGAGTACTGAATGCACTTCGAAAACATTGCAAAAGGCCCCAGACTGATACGATCGATCATGGCCGGGTGAGTTCTACAAAGGAGCGCTAACGTGTCAGGAGGACAAGGCGTTCTGTCAACGTCTCGCCCCAGCGTGGGCATTATGGTCTCCCTTCTTCAAAGAACGGGTAATGACGAGAAGAAGCCCACGCATGTGCGTGGCGGAAGTGATGCATCGTGATCTTGTCCCGTCGCGGTCAGCGCACGCCTGTCAGGTCATGGTTCCCAAGCGGCTTTACAACTCTAAACTTGCTCATGACGACCATACCATGCAATGTATTAGAAAATTCCAGCGGAGTGATCACAGCCAGGAAGGTATATCGAGCGCGTTTAGTTCACCTTCGCCCTATGCTTCACCTCAGCCAAGCGTGTGGTGAGACACCGTTTCGCCATTAAGCAGCTCGTGCCTGGGTGGGTTCGAGTCGAGAGTCGGGTCGAGAGCACTCTGACTGGTCCCTACCTGACTCGCCGGTCTCAACTAAGATGGCCTGAGGTCGCTGGGAGTGGCTGCGCCAAATGTCAGATGACGTGACTAGTCTCTACTTGACCGGCCGATCCTGACTGGAATGGCCTGTGGTCGCTGGGAGTGACTGCGCCAAATGCCAGATGACGTCAGAGGGCAGGACTGAACGTGCTAAGGTTTTCAGCACGTCACTGTTTCCAAAAACTGTGCCACTGGCAAGAAATTCAACGTTCGGAGCGGTAGGGTCGGGCTCGCATAACAACCACTGAAAAGCCCGGCCGTTATCCTGAAAATCCATCGAATCAAAAGGTCTAGACTAAATCTTGGAAGACTAAAACCCACACACGCCGTTTTTCTACCTACGATGTTAAGTCAATTCGATTCGCCAGTGACGCCGGCTACTCACGCTGTTCGGCGACCGACGGCTGCGTGGCCCGCACCCGGGGCGCGTCTACAAACAGGACATCGTTCTCCCGGATGCCGAGGTCCTTCAGCGTCTTCTTGTCGTCGGTCAGGCGCCGTCCCTCGTGCACGAGCTGCATCCCCTCCAGGGCGATGTTGGCTTCCACCTGCATGGCGGGCAAGCAACATTTGCATTGTGGATCGTTCTATCTTGCAAACCAAACATGCTCGAATATTCAATCTAAAAAATAAATTCTCAGAGACATTTTCCGAATATCTTTTTCCATCAACATTGCATAAATGAAATGAAATGTCCAATCCAATGAAGCACCAGGCTGCATATGCTGTCACAATGCACTGCTTCTTCACTTGCATCACTGTCCACATAAATACACAAAAGGAAATGGTGCCAGCCTCCTACAAAACCCCCTTAACTCATAACCTGACAGTATATTGTAGCACAAAAAGAGCCAGTGATTGGTAAAACAAAATATATAGAACAAACCCTCAGTTATTGCAAGCTCTTAAGCATGTAGCTTAAAAAAAAACTAGGTGCTGGCTATTGTGTGGCCTAAATCTCAATGGGGCATGAAATTGGTGTAAAACTAAAGCTGATGTCCAGTGATCTTTTTTGTCAAATATCTTAGAAAGAATAACCTATGTGACATAATGGTGGTTCCTTGTAAGCCTGTCTCAAAAGCATGTCATTTTCAACAGTGGTTATCAAGAATTGGCAGTCAGCTCATGAACAGTGATGATGCCTAAGTCACATACAGGGGCATCACCAGTGGTGTAGGTGGCTACTGCCCCCTCCTCTCCCATCCACTGGCCCTGCCTGGAGCCACTGATGATCTTTTTGCTATAATTGTTTGACAAACCAGATTAACAGGATTGCTCCATGGGCTTCAGTTACTTCCCACCACCCAAGAGTTGGCATGCTCCACCTGGCATCAAATTCTGATGGTACCACCAGCCACATACCTGTACAAAGGCCCGCAAATTCTCCAGTTCCAAGTCATCGCTGACATCCAGCTGGTACAGCTCCCCTGAGGCTGTTGTGACCGTCAAACGCATCTTGGTTTCTCACTGTAAAATTGAACAGGGTTATCTTCAAACTAGGATTGTGACAATGACTTGGCTGGTTTACGAAATTACATTGTGGTAGATATTCAGAGTTGTATGGTAGACTCAGAGTCCATATCTCCTCCCAACAAGTTAAATACAGTTTCACTGTCTACTTAAGTCATTAGAGACACTTCTGCTCCATTGGTGCCACTCAACTTAGACCACTGTAGTCCTGCCTTGAGTTTTAATGCACACTGCTTTTTTCCCATCACTGTAAACACAGATCATTGCAAATAAGCCATATCAGTCCCATTCAATCACAGACTATAGCTAGCCTTCACTGTATTCTTAATCCCAAACATGGTTCACAGACAATGCCAGTTAATTTTTACACCCAAATATGGGTACTGGTGCCTTGCTTGTAAAAATACTCCAAGTCATATTTAAGGTACACTCCACAAAATATGGCAAGTACTAGACTGTTATGATCAGTAGATGGAATGAGCCACATGGGCTAATTTGAACCTGAAAATGCTAACCAAGAAACTTTTCTGCATGTGGAATTTTGTTGCAACCATAGATGGCAGGTAACTGAAATTGGTACACAACTACAAGCAAGCCTGCTGGCCAAGTGAGTATTAACTGAACTTTGAACAATTTTTTAATTGGGTCATCATACCATGCACAGTTGCCATGATTTTCAAATTTAACAGTTTTACAACCACTGCATGCAATTTATGCAGTTTCAAGTGGCACCAAGCCTAATTCTGGGCAACTAGCATATTACATTATTAGTTATTTGCATGTAAGCTGTCTGATCAGGCCAATATTTCTGAAACACTGAATAATCATTACAATGTGATATTTCCATATTACTAATACAAAAACATAGGATTTCCAATTCACCAAGAGCTTAACACTATGGATTGAACCAATGTCACAGATCTTGATAGCACAGCTTCACAGTGACAGAGAATAGCATATTCTAAATAGAAAAATGGAGCATTGCATCAACAATGTGACTGTGTGTGCACAGTCAATAACACACTTTCATGTGCAAACTATGGATCCACCCATTTTTGACTGTTTTTTAATGCATGCCAGGTATCAGTTACCAGGACAGATGAAGACACCTGCAAACCACCAATGTACCTCAAAATGGGCTGTGTTTTCAGCAGAAATCAAAAGCAAAGTACCAGTGTCAGATGTACTGGAAGTTATCTGAATAAACACTGACACTGTGACTGCCTACAACACAAAATGAGGAAAGGATGTAAAAGGTCTCAAGCCATGAAACAGCTTAAGCATTTATGCAACGATAATGCATTTTCTTAAACAATGGTCGTGCAGCAATTGTGCAGTACCCAATCCTGCACAGCATATTAAAATATGTGCATTCCTATCTGAAAAACATATCAAGCAAAATGATCTGATAAACTGGTTCAGCCATCTCAGGCTCTGGGTACCTGACTTTTTCCCTTTGTAAACTGTGCCTATTTGCAGAATAACTTCCTGGAACGGAGAATGTTATGAATTAAGCATGTGGCTCTAATACTGTAATATCAGCCCTAAAATGAGCATTTGCCACCAGGGGAAGCAAGCCATATTATCCACACATAAAAAAGACAAAGAAAGGAGACAAACATACGAACAGCGCCGTAAAGGGTATGTGACGACCCAGTACGTAGCGAAGACACGCTATTTACAAGAGGTTAACAAAGCTACGCCGGTTTCCGAAACCATTCATAGGTCTCATGGCCTCAACACTTCAGGGCACATTGGATATCACTACCCATTTGATATATCACATATTCAGTGGGAGCAACCCACAGTGTTCCTTCCGTAACCGAACAAAGAGCCTCACCTATACCTGCGGACAAACACGCACGTACCTCGGGACCGCTCTGCCAGGCGTGGTGACCTTCGCCGTTTAAAGATACTTTGTTTACAGGCGCTCCATGCTTGTAACGATTGTGGACTATCGACCCTAGCGTGCTTTAGATATTTCACAAAATCTATGGAGAACTGAGCTTTGAATTGAAAAAAGCATTAATTGAATCTAAATTGTTATTATGTAATAGTTTTGCCTTCTGGGAGAATAAATGGGCACTTGTGGCACAAGCTGGCTAAGATAACCCTCTTGATGACTGCAGGTCAGAAAGGCATAAACGGCGCAGGATGACACACAGAAACCTCCGCAGGACAAGGGGAAGGCGGGCAGTGGATCACAATAAACGAAAATATACCGGCCCCGGCGAGAGCGCTTGCAGTTATTCCTTCATTTCAACCAACGGTTTTGTAGCAGACACTGGTGAGGACATTGTTCACGTACCTACCTATGCCTGTAATGATCGAAAATGGCCCTTTCGTGTACGTGAGAACTTTTTACGAATCGTGAGGCTTCCGGTGCAACACTGATATATCTCGATCTTGATCTCCTGCCTTCATAGATTGAGCGGTGTTCGCTTGAAATGTGTATTTAGTGATGGTACCAATAGATTACAGTGTGCATTTATCAATGTTGAATATTAAGGGCCTTGGATGCGGAGGGAGTGCTCTCATGCCAGACTTCGGGAAATATGTGTCACGCCAGAGACATCCAGGGTAGCAATGACATTGCTGCAGCACTCTGGGAATGTTATGCTGTCAGTCAGGGTGCTCAGAGTCTGTTGCATGGTCACTACCATTTTCGGTGCATTGAGGCTCAATGTTTCTATCAAATATCATGCTGTATAGGTAATTTCAAGTAATTATAGACCACCAACACTTTTCACAATGATGAAGGTTTGGTGTGCTATTTTATGTGCATCCAGGGAAGTGGATGAATTTTCTGCAAGAATTGTACCTGGCACCCTGCTTACCATGATGCATCCCATCTGGCTGTTTTGTAATGTTGGTATTTGACTCCCTATTTTCTTCTGCAGATTTAATAGCCTAGCCCACATCACAATTAATCATGCCTGATCATCTTGGGGGTGATATGCGCAAGGTGAAAGATGTAACAGAAGAGGAAGAAAAGGAATTTAAAAGTAAGTAAATTTGTTATGTTTGTCCTTGCATACAAGGCTGTTTGCATGGACAGATTAATAGTTAATAGATATGGCAAGATATATTGAGTTTTGCCCTGTTCTATATGCATAATATGATCAATTACTACTATTCCTTTGTCAATATACAATATTTATAGGTGATCAGTTTTGGTGTCTAGTGTTTGTACATGGTACAGTAAGGTAGCACCTTAATAACCCTTTTTTTAAAGAAAAGCACCTTTTGATTATTATTTTGATATTAAGACCATGTTTTGATTGGATATTTTGTCTTTCAGCATTGGATGAAGGTGACATTGCCCTGCTCAAGTCATATGTGAGTATTCATTTGCCACTGCATACCTTTGCATGTGTGATGTTCCATGCAAGAATATGTGCAATATGCCATGAAACACAAATGTTGAAAATCAGGTTCATAGAGGCATAGCTCTGTCTGGTAGGTAACCCTCTTGTGTTTACAGAGTGTAAAGTGAAGCACTTCATGGTACCAGAAATATTGCTACAAACTATTGATTGTGTCTGCAAGAAAGCATCCTGGCGCAATTATATAGCCAGGCTGTTTCAAAACCATGCTAGTAGCCTGGTTTTGCAAGTGAAGCTGTGAGGGTATGGCAGGAATAATGTCTGCACCTTCCCAAAATACACAGAAATGGGTTTCTTCCCAAATTTAGCTCATGCTTGTTTACTCTTCCAGTGAATGGGAACTACCTCCTGGTTACAGCTGCTGTTGACATATTAACATGACAGTCATTATTCCCACCCATCAGGGCCAAGGCCAGTACAGCAAGTCCATAAAGACAATTGAGGGGGACATCACTGACATCAGCAAGCGGGTCAATGAGCTGACCGGCATCAAGGAGTCAGACACAGGTCTGGCAGCGCCTGCCCTCTGGGACCTGGCCGCTGACAAGCAGACCCTCCAGAGTGAGCAGCCACTTCAGGTGAGGCCAGCTGTCAACACATGATTGGCTCTGTGGCTACAGATGTGGTGTGAGGCTTTCCTGCTAAAGGCTATGTGCAGCAGTGGTCTTGTTTGATGTGAAAGCATCAGTGATAGTACTCTGAATCTTACCTTGTGTTTGATTCTGTTTTGGGATGTTTTATGGTCAGGTGAGGTTATGCTGCCTCATGGTTCTGACCTTGTGGTTTGTCACAAATGACTTGCAGTCCTGGAATATTCAAGGAAAACTGTGAAAACAACTAGCACTCAAATCCAGTAGCACTCCTGTGGTCTAAACCTTGAGTATACATCAAGATTCATCCAGATCTAGATTAAATTAAACTAGAATCAGGATTAGGCTCTCATTGCACCAATTGATCAGATATGTGGCATGAAGAAAGCTATGCTATTTGACACCTGGGAGTGCTTCTCCCTGCTGGTTCCCCAACCTCCACTGCACCACCCCCACCCTGCTGGGTCTGCCTTTCACAATACCATCACTCCTTGTGTTCTCTCTGGTCCACGCCCGCTCGTCCCGCTGTCCAGCATCCGATGCGCATCATCCCCCTCGGCGACTGCCCCCTGACCCTTGCCCTACCTCTTGCATCCAACTGTCTCTTCATGACCCCTTGGCCCTGCTCTGCCCCACCTTGACCCCGGTGGTGACCCCGTGCGCGCGGCCCGTCCCAGGTGGCTCGCTGCACCAAGATCATCAACGCCGACAGCGACGAGCCGCGCTACATCATCAACGTCAAGCAGTTCGCCAAGTTCGTGGTGGACCTGGCCGACTCGGTGGCGCCCACCGACATCGAGGAGGGCATGCGGGTGGGGTAAGCTGGTCACGCTCGGCGCGCCTCGTCACGCGCAGACGGTCGCGGGACGCTGTGATGCCGTGCGCGCGTCAGCGCCCGGCGGCCGCCCCGCTGCCGGGAGTCCAGCCCGGGCTCCTCCCGTGGCGCGGAGTTCGCTCTCGCGGGCGAGTGAGCGACCGTCCATGGAGTTAGTGACGGCGAGCGACGTGTGCTCCGTCGTCAGAGACCGGGACGCGTGGAGGACGGCCGACTGGTGTGGTCACGTGACCAGCCTGGTGGGGGCGGCGGCCACGGGCTGTGGTGCCTGACTTCTGCCTGGGGGGAGGGGGGGAGGGGGCAGCGGAGAGTTTGGATGCCGGCTGGGCTGCGGGCCCTACGACACGCCGGGCTGGGGAGGCGGCTTTTAAGCATTAGTTTGTTTTGGAATGGCGAGACATATTCCGCGATATGTGATGATTGTTAACGTGCAAACAAGGGCGTGCCAGTAGCGATGGTTCGATCCACGGACTTTTTAGAAAAACGAACGTCTGCGGTGAGACTTGAACCCGCCTCGTGCCGTGGTGGTACGGCATGCCCATGGCGTGTAATATGAGCTTTCGAGACGAGACCGCTACTTGAACCACCGCACCAGTCATCCCTACTTCACCAGCGTGCTCGCTCTGTATTGGTGCATCGAGATATGGCTGCTCCCTGCAATCGCTACCTGTCGTGTCTTCTTCCGTAATGGCTAAGCAGTGGCAATATCATCCTATGGATGTTTATCTACTCTGCCTTTACCGCTCGTCTCGCTTTGACTAACGATGCTGGCCGTGTCGGCAGGGTGGACCGCAACAAGTACCAGATCCACATCCCGCTGCCGCCCAAGATCGACCCGACCGTGACCATGATGCAGGTGGAGGAGAAGCCGGACGTGACGTACAGCGACGTGGGCGGCTGCAAGGAGCAGATCGACAAGCTGCGGGAGGTGGTGGAGACGCCGCTGCTGCATGTCAGTACAGCGGGGGCTCCGGGGGCGGGTTGGGCATGGCGAGGGCGCGAACTTGTGGAACAGGGGAACACAGAGAACTTGTGGAACAACATCACTTACATCATGCTCATCCTCGTCAATTAGCTGGAGGTGAAGCATAAAGCAGCCTGGAAACAATAATTTCGCTGGAGGTAAATGGGCGGGAGTGCATTAGCGATTCTAATCCTCGGTTCCATTATCTCCATTGCGAAACAAACAGCACTGACCGTGTGGCCAGCGCCACCAGCCACCTCTGACGGCTGCCGCGACCCACAGCCGGAGCGGTTCGTCAACCTGGGCATCGAGCCGCCCAAGGGCGTGCTGCTGTTCGGACCGCCCGGCACCGGCAAGACGCTGTGCGCGCGCGCCGTGGCCAACCGCACCGACGCCTGCTTCATCCGCGTCATCGGCTCCGAGCTCGTGCAGAAATACGTCGGCGAGGTGGGCGCGGTGTTGGAGGGGAAGGGGGCTCTGGTGGGGAAGGCTAAAACTGGTTTTGTCACCAGGATTGTGAGTTCTAAAATGCGAAAAATAGTGCAAAAGTGTGTGAATTGTGGCAGTTTGGTTTTCCACTTTCTTACCAGCTTTACATTCAGTTATGATCCGTAAGATTGGCAAATGATGGGCGGTTTTTTATTGGCAGTGACAAAGTATGCCTTCAGGTGCTGTACTGTACATAAAATAAGACAGTAGGTCAATGACCTGACATATATGACGTCACTAGCGAGAGGCGCATACCATGTGTGTGAATATTGTGACAGTGTAGTGGTGAGGTACTCTGGAAAAAGTGTAGAAAACGCATCTCCACGTTTGTGTGTGTGTTGTCTGAACTTCCACGTGTCCTGTGGAATGGCAGCTATCAGCTGTATGGCGGACACGTCTGATACGGTCCGGACGGTCACCAGCTCGCCAGTGTGGCCCACTGGTGGTGGGGTCCACAGCAAGCGTCATTGCCTCCGCTCGCGTCCGCAGGGTGCTCGGATGGTGCGCGAGCTATTCGAGATGGCGCGCACCAAGAAGGCCTGCTTGATCTTCTTCGATGAGATTGACGCCATCGGCGGTGCGCGGTTCGACGACGGCGCCGGTGGCGACAATGAAGTGCAGCGGACCATGCTCGAACTAATCAACCAGCTGGACGGCTTCGATCCGCGTGGTAACATCAAGGTTAGCGCGTTATTATCAAGACACACCCCCTCCACTGGGCATGGTGCAAGTGAGAAAGGATTGGAAATAATTGTGTGTATGAGACTAATGCTGCTTACTAGATGTTCTTACCTGACATTAACAGGATGAGACATTGGTTTATGATGCTTTGGTTGGAAAAATAGCCTGAGCAGTCAGTGCAGTCTTGGATATAAATGATTGACATCTGGGTCTAGTTGTGGCCTGCCTGACATGTTACGTGACGCGCTTGACCTATGGAATTAGGTGCAGATGGCTGCCGACCGGCCAGACATGTTAATCCCATATCAAAATGGTATCAAAACAGGTTCTGATCTGACGTGATCTGACCTGACCCGACCTGACCTGGGTTTCCAGGTGCTGATGGCCACTAACCGGCCGGACACGCTTGACCCGGCGCTGATGCGGCCGGGCCGGCTGGACCGCAAGGTCGAGTTCGGCCTGCCCGACCTCGAGGGCCGCACGCACATCTTCAAGATCCACGCCCGCTCCATGTCCGTGGAGAAGGACATCCGATACGAACTGCTGGCTCGGCTCTGCCCCAACAGCACAGGTGGGAACCTCTGCCCCAAGCGGCAGCGCTGGTAAAACCTCTCTCCCAGCCCAAAACCTGCCTCGCTGGGCTTTCGTTGCGTAATGGACGGGCGGTGTTTGATGTAATCGGAGAGGGCGTCGCGGTAGGATGCGTCCCCAAGACTGACTTTGCTCTATCATGAGGTATTTTCATGGTGAATCATGACAGGCACGTCAACCCATATTTCGACACGGCCGCACTGTTACTAGTCGTTCGTCCAACGTTACTAGTAGCCCGTTCAACGGAGCTGAAAACACCTGAGATTTCTTCAGGCTGCCATTATCCGATCTTCTGTTGGCCACGCAAGAGTGCTCACAGACGAACGAACGCCCACGGAGCGTTCGTGATGGGGATGGATTTCTGGCATGTTCTCGCTAGTATTGGTGCTGATAGAATCGGCCGGACAGTTCCTGGCATCCAACCACCATTGGGACGAACCCTCGCCTGACCACTTCCGCCCCTCTCGTTCTTATCGGCCGCTGTCCCCCGCCGCTATCGCCCTTGCCGCTCCCCGGGCCGGCCGCCCGTTCCCCGGGCCGGGCCGGCCGCCGCCCGCGGTCTCGCTGCGGGACGCTGACCTGAACGTGCCATCCCCCAGGCGCCGAGATCCGCTCCGTCTGCACCGAGGCCGGCATGTTCGCCATCAGGGCGCGCAGGAAGGTGGCCAGCGAGAAGGACTTCCTCGACGCCGTCAACAAGGTCATCAAGTCGTACGCCAAGTTCAGCGCCACCCCCAAGTACATGACGTACAACTAGGCCGGAGGACGGTGGTGGCCGTGTTTTATGTAACTATTGCACCCGCTCCCCTCTCATTGAAAAGGTAATACATGTGTTCCGAGAGTCGATGTTGGTTTCTTTCGTGGTACGTGATGTGAGGCGGAATCTGGAAGCTGGGTTTGGAACGGAGCATTCCTGACGGAGCAGTATGACGAGGCGCGGAAATCGGTGTGAGTCGGACTGGTGGCGTTGTGCACTAGCTCATGTATCGAACATTTCTAAATTGGTTTGGTAAGTCACAAACTGCAAATCCCTGGGGAGTGACGCTGGTGCACACTAGCAGTGGTGTTCTAAATGCCGGAAGGTTCTAGACAAGGAATACGCTGTGAGGAGAGGTGCACACTCCTACCAGCTGCCGAACATCCAGGCGACCGTTTGGGCATGATTGGGCATTCAGTAGCGTTGGAACGATAAAGCCAGCAATGCCGGTTTCTTCCGCGTCTGTTGTGTTTGCTTCTCTGGAACCGATCCTCGCGATGTTCAGCGACAGCTGGGCGTCACTGGCTCCGAGGTAAGGTAGCTGACATTTTGTCTTTGCTTCCTACGTATTTCAAAGAAGTTGCCCCCATTCTCTAGACTCTATAACCAGGGGTGTAGCTTCTCAAAATGAAGGATGTGGGCAGTGAAAAAAAAATGGCAAAACCTGCCTACAAAATGCGCACAAAACGGCTATCTCCTCGGATTTTGCCCACTTTTTCTGTCAAAGTTCAGGGGGCTGGATCCCGCCCCTCTCCCTTGCTAAGTAAGAAACTATCCTCACTGATCTTTCCTTTGAGAACTAGTCCTTGTCACTGCATCACTGGCCAAAACACAATAAGCAAAACGCGCTGTGACCTTAGCGGGGAGTAATGGCGTGGCCCAAGCATAACAAGAGGAGGGGCTGCTGGTCAACGTGACGTAAGACTCGGGTGTCGTTTCAAATAGTCCCGCTTTCGTGAAGTCTGTCCAAGCCTTACAACCGGATACCGTAGGCTCGTGACAACAGCACGCTCCCGTCTTTGTTTCGCACCCCTGGCTCAGCACTGGGAGCAGCGTTTTATCAGAAGGGAAGGGGAACATTTTCAAAAAAGCGCACTTTACATGGACAGACCAATGTTGGTGCTTTGCTTGCCTGGTTATGGGAGTGATGAGCGCGCCATCCCCAATTCTTTACAGCGGATCTCAACCATAGATCAGTTAGCGGATCTTACGGAGCCTTTCCGTAAGATCCGCGTTTGGATGCGGCATGGACTGCCGTTTTGTATGCATGTTGTAAATGTATGTATATGGTTCAAACCATTTCTTTAGAGCAGTTATCGATGGAATCAGCTGATTCAAATGCGTTTATCTGAGAGTAGACTCTATCTGTTTTGTACATTTTGCCGTTCGCAGTCGCGGCGCCATGGCTTAGTTGGTTAAAGCGCCTGTCTAGTAAACAGGAGATCCCGAGTTCGAATCTCGGTGGTGCCTCTTTTCTGCTCTTGGAGATGATACACGCTGTGTAGGTACCTCTGCACATCAGCTCTCAGAGCGTTGCTTTTCACTTAGATGCTCAGTGGGTATGCCATCATTACTTGAGTTAGTTGAAATTATCATCTGGAAAACATTTCAGAAGGCGTTATTCGTTACCTTTTCCGCCGTAATCTTTGTGGCGCCAGGGTGACATCGTGGAGAGAGGTGCCGTCTTCTAGAAGTTTCTGTCCAAAGATCAATCTAAACTTCAGGGGCGAACCAGTCTTCCGTCCCAAAATTTCCAAGCTCTGTATATGAAATCACTAGTTGCAACCAATAATCCCAGTGACTACTCGCGTCCAGTGGCGGATCCAGAGAGGGCCACGTGGTCATGCCCCCCTCCTCTTGGACTCCGAAGGGGTCCACGGGACCCGAAAGGGCCCATAGCCCATAGTCCTAAATAGACGCAGTTCTTACCACAAAACGCAACAAACTTAGACGTCCTTGGGTTTCCAGGCTTCCGAGAACAGCTGCAGGTGAAAGTGAAGGGCCCACGAGCAGGCGAAAATAGTTATTTACTGATTGAGAGGGTGGTGATTGAGAGAAATTACGGCTCATCACGCTGTCCAGAGGCCATTTCGCTGTTCCCGAGGGCCCTATATGTGAACTTTCAGGGGCAATCCAATCGCTAAGGAGCCTTCCATGTTGCCGTTGATTTCTTAGCATTTGCTTGGATGGCCCTGCGCTGTTGCCGGTGCCCTTTCTGCTACCATGCCAGGGCACTCTTGTCAGTCAGGGGCCTTCCACGGGTTCTCCCAATTCGCCCGAAAGGCTCTATAAGCTATAGTTGGGGGCCCCCATATGTTAACCTGCTGGGGCATTCCCGGTTTCTCAGGAGCCCTTCTGGTCTCGGTTAACCTACCGACGCACTCGCGATATGCTCACGGGCCGTCTACACTGGTCTAGGGTGCTTCCCATTCCCTGCCACCTGCGGAAGGCCCTACGTTTTTGTCGGGTACCTTATCTCTTAACCTCCTCGAGTACACTCGGGCACACCCACTCGCCCCAACGGGTGTATACGCTGTTAACGGGGCTCATATCCCGGCGAACACTCAGTTGCTCAGGGGCCCCTCATATTGGTCTGGGGCTCTTTCCACTTGTTTGGAGAGCACTGTTGCTGAGGCTCAATAAGGTAACGCACGGAGGCACTCGATGTTCAGGGATCCTCTACATCGATCTACGTCCCTTTCCCTTTGATCTCGTTTGTTGAGGACCCTTCAATCCTGCTGGGACTTTTCCGTTCATCTGCCCGGGCACTTTTGATCGCACAGGGGCATTGATGCATGTGCACTGTGCCTGAGTTTTATTGCCCCAGGCACAGTGTGTACGCATAGCAAAGGGGAATTTAATACATATCATTAAATTTCCCTTTGCTCAGAGAGCCCTGTGCTCTGGCCGGGCTTTATATGTTAGCGTGCCGGGGCGCTCCTCGACCATTCAGGGGTCCGCCATATTGGTCTTAGGTTTTCTCGTTTGCACTGAAGACCCCTCACTGTTGACGTGAGCCTCTTCGTGTACCGGCCGCGGCACGCTCGGTCCCGGAGCCGTCTCTGCTGGTCTTTGGGTTTCCACGTTATCGGAGGGCCCACGCTGTTGGAGGGGATTCAAATCTTAATCAGCCGGGACATTCTTGATCGCTCCGGGACTGACCGCATTGGTCGTGGGCTCTTCCGATGAAGTAAGAATAATTTTTTTGCCGAAGCCCCCCGTGTGCCTGCGAGCGCCAGGACGTTTCGCCTGCTCGTGTGTACTGGCCCGGCTAAACCGATTCATGTACACAAGTCTGAGACTACAGGACGCCGGTTTGCCTCGGCGTCTCAGCTTCAGAGCAGCAGTCGGATATGCGCCGGTGAATATTTACGCGCAACTGCCGAAAATAATTTTACGCGCCGTCGACGTCGTATGTCATTTCCGTTGGTAACTGAGTTTGCGACATTATGCTGGTGTATCACGTTTTTAATACATTTTGAAGACTAGGATATTTTGTACTCAGTCATAACAGTCAAAGGAAAAACTTTGTATTAGTCATCAGCCAATTTCGTTGACAGCACCAACTAACCGGTCAGCTAGCTCGAAGTCGGCAAACCGGAAATAACTCTGGAATCAAGCTTGTACTTCATTTTGTTGGCATTTCGCAGCCACCTTTAGTTCATTCCGTTATGCTGTCTCCAAAATATTTGCCCCCAAGTAACAGGATTCACCAACATGTGAAGAATATGAACAAGCTCCATGTATGTGCAAGCGTAGCAAGCCTAGTTCTCCAGGGCTGCGCACTGTAAGACTAGTTCTTCTACACAAATAGAACATGTAAGAATCTTAAGATTTCATGACCGGAATGACATCATTTTTTGGAGGGGGTCCCATACTCTTAAAGGTACCAACAATGTTGCATGCCGTCCCCCTCCCCCCCCCCCTTCTTACCGAAATCCTGGATCGGTCACTGCTCATGTCGTTGCATTCCCTCACTCGAATCCAAAGAAAAAAGACAATGTTATGGGTAGTAAATGCAAACCAAGGATTTCGTGGAAGAATCTTCAATCCTTTTTTCATATCGATGTCCGCTAAGCTTTACTGTCACTAAGCCTGACGCGGTAGCTTTGTTGTACGGTTAGTGGTAATGAATCGGAACTAGGCAAGTAATGAGCATCACGGGCGTTCCTGAAAAGCTTAACATCGATGCTCTTTCAGTTTATGCCATTTTTATAGAACCTTGCTTGGGTCATGTTTCCATAAAAAGTATTTGTAATGCTTCTTTTATTTAATAAGCATATATGCTCCGTCAACAACTCGGTCATGTTCCAGAATTAAATTATCCTTAAATCAATCAGCATGAAATCAGTTGAATTTACAACACAATATAATATTGGCTGTCCAAAAACTTTGAAAATGTTTGCAACTGTCCGCTCAATTTTCAAGTTGGACTTCATGTTTTGGAATACGATCGGCACCTTTAGTCCTGGAACCTTACCCTTTCGGTCACGTCCAATCACACACCAGAGAAGTCGGAAGCGGAAGCCGTCTGATGGGTGCAACGTCTTTACGGAACGAGACAAACGCGGTCCTTAAAATACCAAATGACAATGTGGACAATCGAGTTTCATCGTTTTGTTCGTGTCTTCTCAGCTAATGCACAGCGCAGACGACCTCCGGCACTTTACGTTGGCTCGAAAGAAGAACAATGCGCTGTGCACGCCTGTAGTTTTTTAATCCAGGATTAGTGTGTGATCCACAGACGTTACGGGTAGTATGCCCCGGGGAGGAGGGGTTGCCTAAGCTCTAAAAATGCTACGCGTTTTGATTTTCGGAAGGCTGAAAGCCGCACACCTGGATAGCAGTCCTGAGTCAGGCGATTATCCCTCAACGCTCGCGATGCGACTTTACACCACCCATCCATCGACCCGAACGTCTTGATTAAACGTTGACCTGTAATAATCCAACACGCTAGAAAACGATCGCCTTCGCGGACGTTTCCCCGATCGCACGTTCCGCCGGGCACTAGCACCGCCCAGTTGGTGCACCGGCCACGCCTGAGCGGGCCGTGACTCTGCGCCAGGGTCCGCCGTCCAGCGGTCAGCCTGGCACTCTCCGCCCACGCCGTCACCGCAAATCAATCGGGAGCCACGCAGCTGGCGGCCAGCGGGGACTCCAATCACCGCGAAGCTGGCCGTAACTCGTCCGGCGGCGAGGGAGGGGAGGGGCCGTGCCAGCCGCCCGCAGGCACGACGCATTCTGAAGGGCCGCCGAAACGGACCACGGTGGACGTGCGCCGCGTGCGCCGCTCGGGCGCCCCCCGGCCGGGTCAGGGGTCAGCGGGCGGGTCACCTGTGAGCCGCCCGGGAGTAGAGCAAGGCACGCTGCGAGTGGGAGGGCACGGAGCAGGCGGCCCAGTCGCATTCTGACGCTGGGCTGCGAGCTGCAGTTGCGAGCTGCGAGCGAGCTGCAATTCGGGGGAATTCGCACGTGGCAGGGCGTGGAGGGCCGAGGCTTGTAAAACGTCACATTGCGAAAAACAAATGTCTGCTTCTCACCACACAGAACCATGGGCTACGTTCAGCTTTGGAAGTGCTGTGGTCTGAAGGGCGCCTGTTTATCTGTGCGATCTCCGTGTGGCTGGCTTAGACTTCGACCACGTTTTCTGGCTTTGCTGGGGTTATGGCCTTCTCAAATGGCCACATCGTCATTTCCATCCAACTGGCCGGGATGTAGATATGTGCTTATCGTTGTTGAGTAGTCGAGCAGTTTTGCAGAACTGACGTTTGGGCTGAGATTGAGTTTGGGCAAAGCCAGTCCGAAAACCACGACAATACTTCCAAAATAAGGGCCAAAACGGGTTTATCCATAAATTCGGCCCGCTTTCTATTCAAAGTTGTGGGGGGTGAAGCTTAATTTGGAGTGTGGGCTGGAATCCAAGTTGGGAAGCTGGAGCTCCCCCCCCCCCCCTACCCATCCACACAAAAATGCTACGCCTCTACAGACAAGCTTGGCGATTTCAGCGAACCTGCGCATTTTGCGTGGGTTTCGGACTGAAGGGGTGCTGGATAATTATGGCTTAATTGAACGGGCGTGGGAGCTCAGCGCGCGTGGCCAGTTGATCGACCGAAGTCCGGTCCGCCCATCTCATGTCGGGGAACCCTGGGCCGGCGAGGGCGGGCTTCCGCCCATCTAATGTAGGGAGGAGTTGGCGAGGACGATGGGGCTGGTGGAACGATTCAGGAAAGCCCGTGTCACTCTCGGTCGGCTAGAATAAGAACACCGACTAACCCACTGATGTCTTGGCCGACAAGCACCCGCTGCACCGCATGAGGCCTGGTTAAGCGGTGACCAAAGGACTGCGCGGGTGGTGACTGATTCTCTTTTGCCGAAACTACGCCTGACTTTTGAACGGCGAAACGTTTCAGTGGCGAACGGCGCTCAGAAGCCAAGGAACCAGATTTCTCTCAAATATTAAAGATTTCAAGCGCTTCTTCGCATCTCAGAGGACGCTAAGGGGGGGGGGGGAGGGGGGCGAGACAAGCAATGTGCACTCATGCTGAAGCGTCCCCAGGCTGCAGATGAAACCCGACTCCTGCCGGCGATCGCCCACCCGTCTTTGGCGCGCGCACTGAGCGTTTGCTTAGAATGGTACGTAGTTGTTTGCGATGGTGTTATTAGGAAGATGCGTGGACACAACTACGAGGTTATGGTTATAGTGCCCTGGAATCAGATAATTTTCCAAGGAATCGTATCATGGTCTTTCAAAGTCATGTCACCAGCTAATTGCACAAATTGCTCCCACGGAGACAATTGCCTGTGCGTGTTGAACATTACGACTCGTCCGTAAAATCATCGAGGCCATGCACGGCAATCATCTCTTGATGGGCCGTAAATTTTCCTGAAACAGTAAGATGTCAAAATTCGAACACCTCGGCATCTGTCTCAACGAAACTGGATACGGTCGTATCAAAGACAGCGATGATCTTCTCATAGCAACAGTAAGCGGCAACGGTGGCAGTTCGGAGCCTGGCACGGTGCGGCACCGGCTACGCTCGTGCCGAAACCGTGCGCCGTTTCCTCGTCCGATCACTACCGGTGGCGCGGGCGTAGGTCAACACCGACGCCGGCTTTTTATGACGGCCATGGACGCCTTCCGTGCTCGGAGTTCGCCATTCCGTGGCGCTGCGCCACGGGAGGGCGCGATTCCACCGCGCCCGACGTCTCGATCGCTGCAGCGCGTGGCCGAGCGTCCACATCACGGGTCGGCGCGACCCGTCCGCGGACCCGGAGCGAACCCCGCGAGGCCCCGCGATCGACCCAGCGCCGCGGCGACCCGACGCCGCCCGGGGCTCGGAGTAGGACCGGCGCGCCGAGGCCGGCGGGAGGCGACATGGGCGTGTGCGCCAGCAGCCCCCCGGGGGGTGTGCTCGTGGCCGGCGCGCCAGGCTCGCCCGGCTCGCCGTCCGGCTCCAGCGTGCGCTCGGACGAGTCGGACGGACGAGTGGCGACCGAGGACGAGGAAGGTGGGCTGCCGGCGTTCTCTGGCCGAGCTAAGGACGCTGGGAACTGGTATTTTGTTGGGTTGCGTGAGCGTTAGCTCTGGCGTAACCCTGTGTCTTCCACACGCCAGTCCATATGTTCACTTCCTCCCATCTGTGTCTGCTAAGTCTGCTTTCTTTACATCCGGCGTCTCGCTAAGTCTGCGTTCCTCACGTGCGTGTTCGCTAAGTCTGCCGTCTTCACGCCCGTGTCTGGCTCGTCTTCCTGTTCCTCCACCTCCGTTTCAGGCTCGTCATTCTGCTTCTTCACATCCGTTCCCCCGCCCTTCGTGTAGATGTGCACCTCTAGAGACGCCTCTGTGGTACCATGCTGGGTAATATCAAAAAACGTCTCGGTGCCAGCGCCGTGTGAAAGAACGCCTCGGTGAAGCCAGTGCTGTTCTTTATGAGACACAGTAGCTCCAGCTTTTCAGTCTTTGCTTTTCAGCCAGCCACAAACTGATGGCGGATCCCCCTTCCGATGACGATGATTTTTTTATTTTGGGGGTGCGTCGAATACCGCGGTCGTTGTGCGCCCAAGATTCATCTTCCTTGCTAGCATCAACATCAGTCTTCGCGGAGGCTAGATTAAAGGGAATGTTTCGCATTTGAAGACACTGAAACAGCCATCAGATGTAATGAAACAAGCTCACTTATAGCTATTGATACACGTTGTAATTGGGAAAGACTGCTCTAGACAGCACAGTTATGTGTTTAGTGAATATGCTCCTCAGAGCGTCATGGCTTGATTACGTCCTAGTACCTTACACAGCATTGAATGAGAGCCAATTGACGATCGTTATATCCGGAAATTGTGCTTACGAATGCCAAATATAAACACCTCGACAACTATATTTTCGTTGGCCTTGGTTACCACATGACTTATGGAATGCTGGGATTTGAATGACGTTATTATGATATCATGAATGCCAAGGTGACATCGAAATACTCTCCCCAAATACTCTCCCCATTTTCTCGGGTGTGTTGCTCAGAAACTAGAGGAGCTTTAATCTTAAGAAGGGCAGGGTTGTGAACAGCACCGAAGGTCTTCAAGACGGCTATTTCAGTTATAAGCCCCATATGAATGTGTAACACCTTTAAACATTGTGCTTGCCCTTGTCTGACCGTGGATTTTTTTTTGGGGGGGGGCTGCTGGATATTTGTTTTTGGTCTGAATAGACATCAGACTTCTAACAGAACCGACACATCATATGGGGTTCCACTGGGAGGCCAAAGAGACTGTCCAACATTTGGATGAGGTTTTGAACTGAGACAGCCATTTTCAGGATATTTCCCTGCAACTCAAAGTTACGCCCATCGTATAAGGAGGTGTTGTATGTGTAAGGAGCCCTTCTTATTCGATGGGATAAGGAGTTTGCGGGAGTGAAATGGTGACAAACTGTAATCAACATAGACAAAGCAGAACGAAATGTACTTGTTGACTTATTTGAATATCTGCTACTGCCAGGACAGAATGCGGTACGGGTAAGTAACTCTCGGCATCTTCACGGACGGCGAGTGAATACTAGGAAGTTAGAGTTGTTAAGACGTCGGCGGCTGTCTTAAGTTAAGACCCGTGGCCCCTACAGCCGTGTGGTATTTATGTCGGGACTCGGCTGATGGGACACCGAGGATGGCGTTTACCTCTGTGCGCCTGTCATACTTTCTCATTATGTTTTCATTATTTTGCATCATCTGCATCTGCATCATTACTTGCATCGCGTAATATGCAAAGCAAGGCCGGGTCACGACGTCAGCGCACCTCGGTGCGCCTGCCCCCGGGCTACACATGATGCCCGATGAGTGACCGGCCAGGTTCATCGGGCGGGAACGAGCACAACCTGAGTTACCTGAATATAGCATCGACAACTCTCAGAAGTAAATTGTAGAGGAAAGACGGCTAACGCGGAGCTAGTGTGCTTTCACTAGAAATACACCAAAAATGGTGGAACACGCTTGGAAAGTTGTCATGATACAGCCGTGCTGAAATGCTTCCACGCGGCCTAAAGCACAGCTGTAATGCTTACGAAAGGCTTGACCTTGGCATAGGCCAAATGGAAGACGAATAGATCGCCATGTCGTCTTTATCATGCAGCGTTTTCGTCCTTGACGTTACGGCCGAGAGCAGTGCGTCAATAATTCATCTGTTCGAGATTTGTTGAGTTTGGAAGCATTTCTTCGCGTGTTGGACTGCCCGCTCGTTGTCGGCAAACAAACAATCGGCATGCATTCTGAAAGTTCAGCCGCTTTAAGTGTCCCGGAACCACTTCCGATACAGGCCACTAATTCTTAGGACCTCGGGGCCTCTGTGCTCTCGAATTTACTGATCTGCATAGGAGCCCCGAAAATCCAGTGCGGTGTGTGTGCGGAAATGATGATGTGTGTTCGGTATGAAGTGTGAGTGTCGGTGTGTGAATGTAGCCTGTCTGTTTGCCGGACTACCAAAGCGCCAGCGCGTTACCTCTCCTGAGCATTGGGGCTACGCGCTCCTGTTGTATATATATATGTATATATATATATATATATATATGTATGTATATGTATGTATGTATGCATATATGTATATATATATGTATGTATGTATATGTATGTATGTATGCATATATGTATATATATATATATATATATATATATATATATATATATATATATATATGTATGTAAATGTATATAATGTAAATGCATATGTAATGTAAATGCACATTACTAGCGAAAAAATCGGCGAATAACGAGAAGGCAAGAAGATTAACAAGCTGTTTTTTATATTTAACATGTCATGCATGTTATAACATGTTTTATATTTAATTAACATGTTATAAGCTGCGCAAAAAAATGCGTATCTGCGGCGCGCTTACGTGTACTTCTCAGTAAAAAAATGTAAACTATCCATCACCGTATTGCGAAATCCTGCATAACGATGCTGCTCTAACGTTTCAAGCTAGATGAAGACCTTAAATGATTTTGTCAGAGACGTTAGCGTATTGCAGCCTTAGGCAGTAGCATCAATTCACATACTTTTGAGCTTGAAAGAGTATGGTCAGCCCGCCATGTGTCTCCCAATGTGGTTCCTCTTGGAAGATAACACAACTTGCTTTTCATGTACTCTATTGCTCATGCCCGATGCCTCAGACATTCGTCTAATAAACAGGTTTGTTGGCTTAAACCCGAGGAAGGAATGCCTTTCATGAACTGTTTATTTTACACACATGTTCAGACGGAGCAATCGGAGTCGGCTTCCACGACATTGACTGTCGCCCTGCAGCATATTCCATGTAATGGTCTGTCCTGCTCAGAACTTCGCAGGCAAGTGACTGCGGAACTGAGATCGGGCACAGAGTCCACGCTGCTACGTATCTACAATGCATGAGGCCTGTTCTTCGACCAGTCGTTACGAAATGCAGTGTCTTGAGCTCCCATTAATTTCATGAAAGGTGTGTCAGTCACGCTACGCCGGGCCGTCCCTGAGCTCTGTTGCCGCAGGGGATCCCGCGCGCCGGCTCCGAGGCGGCTCAAGCCGGGCTTATTTCAGCACCGCCGCCTGGCTGAGCCGACCTTGGTCCGCGTTCGACCGTTGACACAGAGGCTTCCCATTCCTGACCGGCATAAGATCTGACGTGTTCAGGGGCGATTTGTCGCGTGCCTGCAGACTGGTCGGTCGTCGGCTCTTCCGAAGTTATGCTGACGGGGCGGGGTGCACCATGCGACTCTGGCTCAGTTGATTGGTAAAGGTCCGACAGTGAATTTAGAGTAACGGCTTCATCAACTTCCAACTGCAACAAACACCGCTGTGCCTTGCCGCTTTGCATTATGGCCATGGGAAAAGGGCGGGTACATGTGTGTGTGTGTGTGTGTGTGTGTGTGAGTGTGTGTGTGTGTGTGTGTGTGTGTGTGTGTGTGTGTGTGTGTGTGTGTGTGTGTGTGTGTGTGTGTGTGTGTGTGTGTGTGTGTGTGTGTGTGTGTGTGTGTGTGTGTGTGTGTGTGTGTGTGTGTGTGTGTGTGTGTGTGTGTGTGTGTGTGTGTGTGTGTGTGTGTGTGTGTGTGTGTGTGTGTGTGTGTGTGTGTGTGTGTGTGTGTGTGTGTGTGTGTGTGTGTGTGTGTGTGTGTGTGTGTGTGTGTGTGTGTGTGTGTGTGTGTGTGTGTGTGTGTGTGTGTGTGTGTGTGTGTGTGTGTGTGTGTGTGTGTGTGTGTGTGTTAAGATGTTAACGTCTCCGCCCACCTTTTCAAGGTAGGGGGAGAGCAACGCTAGCTGGCCCAATGACTTTTTAGATTTGGTTTGTATTTAGCTTGCCTTTATGTTATCATAAGCACGCGAACCAAATTATTCAGTTCACAAGCCCCAAAACCGTGCTGGAGACAATCGCTAAATAGTAGCATATTATTCTACCATGTCCGGTGAGTGGGGATATTCTGGGGCAAACTATCCAGGTAAAAGCAATTATTTTGATGCTTTTTGTGTGACTAATGCATAAGTTCTTGGCATTTTTTGCAACTCCAGAAGAACATAAGGCGCTTCGAGCAATGCTTGACTGAACAGTTGATTGCATGCCAATATCTATATTTTAATATAAAATCAAGCCAAAATAAACAACGAGCTTTTGGCCACCACCAGCTTTTGGCGGTGGCGGCCGTCTCTGACGGGCAGCCGGTCCAGCGCGGGGGCTGCCAACGGCGGGCCAGTGTATGGCTCAGTCAAGGAGTATCCAAAGGATCTTACGTCCGCGGCTCGGTTTTTACAGGAGAAATCCCGGTTTTGTGGCATTTGTCGCCTTGTTTTTTGGCAGACCGTTGTCAAAACTTTCAGGTTTGTTCTGCCTTAAGTGTTGTGACAAAAGCTCGCATCCGAAAGATAGTGGCCAGAATATCGGCTTATCAAAAACCTGGGTTTTGTGGATGGATTCTAGTTCAAAATTCTGACCAGTCTGTGCCGGGACTCTTTTTTGACAAGCAAACTGTGCAGGCGGATGCCCACCAATCTACTAAATGCAGACGAAGGGCCCAAAATGCCGCCCTGCTTATGTTACTTTGCCTTCTCAGCGAAAGCAATGCTGAGACGGATGAATTTGTTTACCCTGGGTAATCTTGTTAGCCGGATGGTATGGAAAGCCAGATAGACAAATTGTGCACTAATAAAAAACCTGCAGTTGTATATATAGCATCGCAACAGGACATTTACCTATCTCTCAAATGCGTTATGGTGGATTAAGAGGGGGCAAGGTCCTCCATTTTCACCCCCCCCCCCCTCTCGCCCCTCACGCCCCCAGTCGCCCAGGCTTGCCTGTCAGGAAAAGGTTCAAAGTATGTCCCAAGCCTGCCCTCTGTTTTTGAAACGTCATTACGCCTACGCTGTGTGCATGATATTTTTAGATGAAGTCACAATCTTAGCATATGCTTTCCAAGATCACAGTAAAGAAAACTCCAGTTAAAACTGTTCCGAAACGAGCTACCTCGATCTCCCACTTGGATTCCCACCACTCCTCTTTTATGTTGAGTCCCTATATTCGTCCTTGACCCCGTGCCCTTGGCGTGGTTAAATTTTCCATGTGCAAATAGTTCTGCCTTGACCTAAAGCGCCGCTTGTGAATCAACCATACGTTATACGCATCACTTCAAAGGTCCCGAATCGCCCGTGGCCACGTGGATAGGTCTGTGACCGGGCTCTCACCAGCGTCTGGTGTTCGCGCGCAATCGCCTCACGTGGTTTGGTCACGCCTGAGCCCCTCCGATCAGCTGTGCCGACGTGACGAGGGCGCGACTGGCTCCGCAGGTGGCGACAGCTCGTCCAGCGAGCTGCACCTGGTGCCGTTCAGTCCCGAGCCCGCGGACGGACCCGGCCGCCAGCCGTCCGACACCCAGCTGCCGCTGCGGAACGTGTCCTTCGACCTGATAGCGCAGGAGGGGGCGGGCGGCTCGCAGTCGGTCCCCGACTCCGACGCGGCCCAGGAGGACTCTCTCGTCCTCCCTGGGGAGGACGGAGAGGACGCCGTCCTCGCCGCCGATGAGCTCGCCGCGCTGCGGGAGGCGTCGGATGCTGCCGGGGAGTCGTCGGCGGTTGGGGAGGAGGCGTTGGCTGTTGGTGAAGAGGCGCCGCCTGTTGGGGGAGAGGCTGCTTCCTCGGAGAGTCGGCCGAAGGATCAAGAAACGACAGCTGAGGCGGAGGCTCAGGAAACGACGGCGGAGGCGGAGACGTCCAAGGCTACCGAAAAGGATGGCGGCGGCACCGGAGGTGAATGAGATATACGAGAGGCCGCTTAGAGGCAGGGTGGGGTGCCAGGATTCCACAAAGAACGGAAGACCCTGAGATTCTTCAACGTGGCAAGAGATGCTATGTCATTTTGTATTACTTTCATAGAGTCATAGGCCATTAAGACGAGCGTTCGAAACTGAAAATGCTTCGCAGTTTTGCATTCAATGTAGCGCGCAATACGCAATTTTGAAATCCACTGGAACTCGTCAGCTCGGATGACTAGGAGCATGTTTCATTACCCGCGATGTGTAATTGTAAGTGTTTGAATTTACAAATAAAATTGTGCCCACGAGGTACTGAATCAAAGTATCAACACAACATGAGGCACAAACTCTGATGGATGTTGTTCTGAGGCCTAAACTTATGCGCTGATTATGGTCATGTGCTTTGCATTTCATTATGGCGTGAAGCCTTGTGCGCATGAAAAAAGACAAAACTGTTGCTTACCACCCCGGGAATTTAGATCTCCTCGCTGTTCTGCTTTTGCGCGGTCTTACAGGTAAGTGACGAATCATCAGCATATTCGCTGCTAACTAGGTTCATAACATAGATATTGAGCCACGTCCACTATCATACTGAGCAATAGTCATGATGTTTTGAGACAGTGTTTCCGCGTGTGTGCCAACACCGCAGAATCATGATTTATGCATGTTGGTTACTGGTCTATTGCTTGAAGAAGAAATATATCTTTACGTTATGTGTGTGTGGTTTCACACCATGCGATTATGAAATTTAAAGTCAGCGGTAGAATTTCATGACGAAGCTGCATGAAGACGTGCGGTACAAGTCGCAGTGCTTCAGTGCGGGCAAATTTGGCGTTTGTATTGATGGAAGGCGCAGATCCAGTCATGTTTGTTGTGAAAACAAGTTTTTACTAATCATATCAACACGTACAGCCTATGCAAGTTCTTTCGAATAGTTTTAAAGCCTGTGACAAGTGGCGTTGCCAGCCTATTTTACGTAACGTCGAAATTTTTTAATGTTGTTTTTACCGAATGGTATTCGAGGTGCCAATTGCTGCGGCTTGTGTGGATAAATATATTATAAAAAAATAGTTGCTGATATCAAGGACGCGGGTACAGCCTTGGCAAGAGGGGGTGGGGGGTGGGGGGAGCACAGGGTTGGCAAAGGACCTACTAAATATAAAAGCTCCTCCAAAAATAGCCAGACATGGCCCACTTATCAAAGGGAGTATTCCACATTTGTATGGGGTGTTGAACTGAAATAGCAATTTTGGAAATGATTCGACGCAGGTTGCATCTCTGTCTCTATTAAGACGTATCCGGTTCTGAGCTACACGCCCTTAAAGATGCGCGGACTGTTAAAAGTTGCCCAGGCATCCATGACGCCATAATAGCCATCACTTAAATCCTGTCATTCCACCGATCATGCGGCGTTCAAGGCCAAGGCCATAATGCTGTCGCGTCGTTCAATCTGGCGTTCGTGACCACGATTTTCAGTGTAACAGCCGTCAGTTGGCCCTCAACCTATGTTTTGCATGCTATGCAAGACTCAAAACGGGTTGGTTACTTGGATTACAGCCCTTTCGACCAGTAATGATCGTTTGAGGGTTTTGGAATGAAGGAGAATAAATGATGGTGCGGCAAGACCACATGCTCCATTCAATTCCCGGGAAATGGAACAACTACAAGCGAGTGCTGTTACACAAACGTTCCCACCACACAATCGGGCAATGACATGCTGCTCTGCTGGAGCAAATGTACTAAATAGATAAAATTTTGTCGTCTAGGTTTTTTTATCGTCTAGAAATTGGTTCTCTATAAATTGTACTGTCTATGTTCTTTGTCATTGTCATTTTTCCACCTAAAGAAATACAAATAGTTATAACTGGGCGTATTTCATCATCCTTGATTCTTGCTTTAATATGTTTAGATGTAAGCATTCTTGTTAATGAGATGCACAGTTTTCTGTGTTTTTTTTATAACTTTTGCCTTCTTTAACTTGAAGAGAAGCTGGAAGCTACCCCAATATAGATTCCGTTTGAATTTTGAAGTAAAAAAACTAATAAATCAGGCGTTATACAAATATCTGAAATAAATCAGTGGCGCTCCTCAATTGATGAATGTTTAGTGGGCTCTGCATGCATCGATAGCACTCAAGAGCTTTTCCAGAATTTTTATTTGGGCCCTACCGAGATTTGGAGGATCCCGTGAACACATATTGTAGATCAAGATGGGTCGAAAATTTGTATGAACATAGCCAACCTCTGCTTGTTTTTTAAATTTGCCACGTCAGCTAGAACCGATCAGTGAAAAAATGCATGTACCACAGTTCTGAACATGCTCGCTCGCAAACCTCAGCAACAGGAGGCTTGAAGACCGGCGTTGCAGTCTCCAGAGGCCGCGCAGCGTCGTACCCGCGGCTAACACTAAGTGCGGAACGTTGGCCGACGGGCCAATGCAAATTGTGACGCGTCTGAAAAAGTAGCTTTGAAAATTGTGACGTATCTGAAAAAGTAGCTTTGAAAACATTAGGGCATCAATTCGTACGTTCAGGAGGTAGTCCGAGCGTTTATTTTACCTTTGCAATTTTTAGATTGATATTAAGAACGGCTTAACTTTTACAGCACCACGAAGTCTTGCTAGAACCAGGTGGTGGAACTGAAAAAGTAATCTGTTTTTCGTGTTGTTCTAGCTCTTAACCTGTAAACAACTACAACTGCAATCAGGCCCTTCAACCTTCCTGTCGGGCCTACTCGAACACAGCCTTAGGGCGACTCGAGGCCTTTGCCGACACACGACCCTTGTTAATCACTTTAAGCCCCTGGGCGACACAGAGGATCACTCACTGACTTGGGAGCCCTGACCAATGTAAATCGCGGACCCCGGCCTTCCTCTAGTTTGGGAAATTGACCCTTAGGCCCAAGCAATCTCGGAGCCCCCTGTTCCGTACCAGAGGCGTCTGCCGCCGGCCCGCCGGCATTGAGTGATGCGCTGACCGGTGGCCGACCAAATATAATCGATGCCAGAATCGAAAGAGTGTGATTTATCGGCAACTGATTGCTCTATGGCACCGTTACCGGATGCACACCATCGCTCTCCTGGGAAGCGATTATAGGCCATTTTTCCGGGCTTGACAGTTCTGGCAATCACGCTGTGGGCAGGACAGCTGTTTAAAGGGAGGGTCTCACATTTGAAGATATTGATACAAGCATCAGATATGACGAAACATGCTCACTTATGAGTATTAAAAGGTAGTGGTGTACTTTTAACTGGAAAATACTGCTCTAGACAGCACAATTCTCTGTGTCGTAAATATGCTCCTCAACGCGTCATGGTTTGATTACGTCATCGTACCTTTCACAGCTTTGATTGAGAGCCAATGGACGCCCGTTGCATCTGGAAATCGCTCTCACGAGCGCCAGATATGAACGCCTCGACATTTTTTTTTATTGGCCTTGATCACCGCATGGCTTATGTCATTGCAGGATTTGAATGACGTCATTGTGGCGTCATAAATGCCAAGGTAGCTTTGAAATACTCTCCCTGATAAACCTTCTCCATTTTAGCGGGCGTGTGCTGTGTGCGTGACATCGTGCGCCGCAACATCGGCGCACAAGCAGAAGTAGTTAAGAATTTACATGGTATCTTTGCAAATCGCCGTTTCGGCTGGTCCGCCAGAAACCAGTGATGTGCTGGCGGGTTGTCGACCGTATAAAATAGATTCCCTCGTCGGGGACATGCGTTGTCCTGCCACCTAGCCGCATGCCATCTAACCATCCAGCTTCTGGCGTCCAGCCCTATGGTCCTGTACCAGCTCTACGGCATGCACAAAGTCGCAGTCTTCGCGCACGATCAAACATATGCTTTCCTGACCGTCCCACACTCGTGCCATCATGCTACCGGCTGGCCGGTCACATATATCTATGTGCTGTCAAAAGGTGCTTTGACTAGAATAGGTCATGTTATCCTGTTAGTAGTTAACCTCGCCGGCCTATTGTGCTCCCATAGTAAAATCGTGTGAGGATGCTGCATTCTCCGCGCGCTGTTAGATGTATTTAAAATCAGACGCCGTATCTTTCCAAATCGGCGCTGCAGCCGGCACTACAGCAGTAATACGCTGTCTGTGGATCGACCGAATGAAATTGGAACCAGATTCTGACGAGTGCAGTGTACTGGCAGTCGATTGTCCTATATCAGCTATCAAATGCGCACAGTCCCACTCTCTGCGGGCGATTATAGTTTGTTCCTGGATGTCTTATTCTGCTTAAGGGCAGGACTGATGCAACTTAACACCATCCTACAAGAGTTGAGGAGAATAAGAAAGGTGATGCCGGCCGATGAGCAATTTACTTGCTAGCTGTTAGTTCTATCACAATTGCATCGTACGCGCATGGTTGCATCATCCGTGCACGATAAGAAATATTTCAAATTGGATGTTGTGTCTTTCTAAATATCCCAAGCGATATGTCGCCAGAATGGGGTAATTTCTGGGACAGCGTTACCTAAGGCCCTCAATTCGACGTCGAATGAAGGTCTCAACTGTATCGCGGCGTGACCTGGCTTTCGTCGGCTGCGTGGCGGCGCGCGGCTCCGGGAACCCCAGAGCTTTATGTTGGCGGGGGTAGGGAAACGGGGTGCACGAGGCGGCCGGAGGACAGCGAATGGTGTCTGTTGTGCGACTGGGATGACTATGATGCTTGCTATCAACGAGGAAACCCTTAAGCTTCTGGTTAATTGGCCAGGGGCGTGGTTTCGCTAGATGAGTTGGGGCGAGGGGCCGGCTGGTGGCAGGGGAAATGACGTAACGTGTATTCAAAACGCATGCGTTTTCTCGGGTGTGGCCCCTGGGCTGAGCTGGTGAACAGTTAACAGAGCCAGGAGTCCATGCTCCCACAAGTACATCGTGTTTGCAAGGCTGCTCCCTCCGTGCACGAGGAAAAGTATTTTGAATTAGGCATTGTATCTTTGATAATCGCACCTGCGGGCGGCTCGCCAGCATTGACTGACATGCTGTTTGGGGGTCGGCGAATAAAATGGATTGCCTCATCGGAGTGTGTAAAACCTGTAGATGATAGCCGTACACCAGATCCATCCAAAGCACACAGTCGCACTCTACACACGCTATTATAAATATTTTTCTCGCGGACGCGGCATTCTGACCATCTAGATACGGGAAGCCGGCCGCATTTAGCTAAGCGTCGTGGGGGGTTCACTGAAACTAGTCATTTTACCAGATGACCAAGTTACCTGATCGGCCGAGAGTGCTCCAACAATTGCGCACGCGCGCGCATGGTTGTGTGGCATGGCCGGGCGGCCGCAGCCTGGTGCGTTGCGGGCTGCCTATGTGTCAGGGCTCCCGGCCGGCTCGTGCCCTCGGGCACCGCCGGGTCGGGACACAGGAGCTGGCGAACGGCGGAGCGAGCGGAGACTGTGTGTTACGGCGGCCCGCGTGGACGGAGCAGGACATTAATATAGTTTCACCGTGAGCGAGGGTGTGGTTGGCCACGGCTACAGCTGCACCCTCCGCGCGGTAGTAAATGTGTTTAAAATTGGATGCCGTATCTTTGGAATTACCGCTGCGGCCGGACATTCAGCTTGAGTGACACGATATGGTATCGGAGGAATGAAACCGAAACCAGAATCCGAGGAATGTGTTGTACCGGGATATGACTGTTTTACACTATTGCTATGGAAAGCATGCAGTTGCAGTTTTCGCGTCCAATTATAAGTGTTTTTCGAAGGCCGCCGTATTTTGGTCTTCACGCAACTGGCAGGTGGGACACTTTTAGCACTCCTATGTTAGGGGGTGATCCGAGCAAAAAAGGTCCTCTTGGTCGATGAGCGATTGACCTTCCCAGCAGACAGCATTCGCACAAGCGCATTGCGTGCGCATGGTTGCACACTGTGCCTCAGCAAATGTATTTCAAATTGGACAAAGTATCTTTAAAAATCTCACCTGGCGCTTCGGAACCATAGGGGGCACATGACCCCCGCTCTGCAGGGACTACTACTAGGCAGGGACATGAGATCTAGGGGGCTCGGGGGCGGTGGTATCTCCTAAAAACTTTCTGGAAATTTAGAATTAGTCCCATGGTTGTTGACTAGAACGAAGTAACCAAAATGGTAGTCGGCCCTTCGACGTGGTAGCAATATTCCACTGCCCCTGGACCAAAGTGATTCATTATATTTAACAGACCCATGGTTCTTGTTTGGACAATCGAACAAAGAAATCGTCGAGTGCCCTGAAAGACGTTTCGTCTCTCATTTCCTTTTCAGTTAGCACAAATATTTTCATGCACAGAGCCTTAATCAACCACGCCTTGACAAGAGGGTAGGACGGTTCTGAGCTCTAATTGTCAGTGCCACCTAGTGGTCACAAAAACTCTAGATGAGTATAATTTAAAAGCTTCTTGGGAACGTTAATACCTTTCAAAGTGACGCCTTTGAGACGATTCTGGCTGGCGCGCCCGAACGTTGCGCGGACCGCGCTGACATGTAACTCCCAGGCTTCACGCACGAGGAGGACGAAACGCATGGGGGTAGTGCTCGCGCGTCAGCTCTTACTAGTGCCGCGGGTTGTTGCGGTGGCACGCTCGGGCTGTGATTGCTGGTTGTGAACGATTTTTTCAGACGTCCAAGTAGGCAGTAAATAAGACGGTATGTGGAGCATTTCATTTTTCATTCATGGCCCCTAACTGACATGTTCGTTTTGTAGTGTGGGATATTGCGTTAACCATTGAGGTAAAGCTGTGTATTGCTATTCTTTTGCTGACACATGATAATTTGATGGCTTTGCCCTCATCGATTTAGCAACATATGAGACAAAGAGGAATAGTTGTTTATTTTTGGCACAAATGACTGCCAGTAATATAATAAATCAGCCCATGAGTGCAATGCACACATTTAAGTACATGAGCTTTAAGTCATACACATATGTTGCCATCAACTTTTTTTCTCATGATGCAAGAACACATTGTACATTAGTTAACAATCCAAGACATGAAGGAGCAATAATTTTAAACAGGGTCATATTTAGGAGATCCATCATTTTATCTTCAAAACAAGATTATGATAACAATGGCAGATTTTCATCTGTAACACTGGTGTAGGTGTACTTTCCTACCTAATGTTAGAAAAAATCATTGCACACCATTTGTCGTGTTTAAGGCGGCACATATCGTAAATAATCTCAAAACAGGTAGAATCATGCTCCTACCTTCAAGTTTCAATAACTTCGATGGCGGGCTCCCGAGCGCCGCGCGCACCGCACCGCCTGGACTCCCCAGCGCCGTTTCTGCGTTGCCGTTCGTAAATACAATATTTCTGCTTACCAAGAACTCTACAAAATGTACGGGACCAAGGTAAACCATTCGTCGTGTTTAAGGCGGAACATATCGTAAATAAATTCAAAACAGATAGAATCATGCTCCTACCCTCGAATTTTAGTGAATACGATAGCGAGCTCCCGAGTGCCTTTATGGTTCTTGATGCTGCTTGATGCGCAGTAATATTGTGACCCGCGCAGTAATGGCGCCGGTGTCGCGGGTGCTGTGTGTGTGCGACGCTCGGGAGCTCGTCATCGTAATTATAAAAAATTGAAGGCAAGATCATGAATCTACCTGTTTTGTAATTATTTACGATATGTCCTGCCTTAAACACGACGAATGGTTTACTTTGGTCCGGTACATTTTGTAGAGTTCTTGGTAAGCAGAAATATTGTATTTACGCAACGGCAACGCAGAAACGGCGCTGGGGAGTCCAGGCGGTGCGGTGCGCGCGGCGCTCGGGGGCCCGCCATCTAAGTTATTGAAATTCGAAGGTAGGAGCATGATTCTACCTGTTTTGAGATTATTTACAATATGTCCTGCCTTAAACACGGCGAATGGTGTACAATGATTTTTTCTAACATTAGGTAGGAAAGTACACCCTGACCGTAACACTGACGGCATGATGCTCATTTATCGAGGCTGTCCCAGTGAATCATGGCAGCAGGTGTTTGCTTTTTCTCAGTGTAGCTAACTTTTGGATACCGATTGTATGGGTCTAAGTAGCTAAATATGATGTTGCGATATGATAGAAATGTTATGTTGCAGCAATATGATGCTGCACTTCTCATTAGTTGATGTCTGTATCTTGAGCAGTATCTGAAGTTTATTATGATGCTGCTCAAATAAAGCAGCCATCAATAGAAGAAATCATCAAAAAAGAATCTTGTTATTCATCAACATAAATTGGGATCAAATGATGAGATACATATTTGGGGGGTTAGCTTTTTTGTTCCTCAGCTTTGGCCTCTCAAATTGTTGACGTGAATAAATGCACCTGTGATGCACATGACTGAAATTTGGTGTCCTGCATTTTTAGCTGAGACTGCCCAAAGTTGAAGTTAAACAGTTACATTTTTCTGTTTGCATTAGAATTTGAACAGTTTTGGATGATATGATAACACCAAAAGGCATTCATCTTGATTTGCCCTGGCTTTTGTGATGCACACTTTGCCAGCAGCTAAGCAAGGCCGCCACCCACACATTAGTGTGACCAGTGGTATAATGATACTCAAGTGGGATGTGACACACCTTCCTTAAAGAAAAGTTGTAATATTGCCTTTGTATGCAACATTTCATTAACATCCTACTCTAGATATGCAGCAGTGCTTAGGAATAAACAAGGCAAACCAAAAATGGAAATAAACAAAGCTTCCCCAATCCAGGCATCTAACACTGTGCCAGTTCTGACCTTCTGACCTGACCTTCTGACCTGACCTTCTGACCTGACCTTCTGACCTGACCTTCAACACTGGTGGTGAGCCACGACCGTGACCGCCTCTCTCCCGCCAGCGCCGCGATGCCGGCCGGCGCCGCCGCCGGTGGCGACACCTCGCGGCCGGCGCACCGCCTGGCGGCCAAGGAGCGCACGGCGGACGTGCGTGTCTCGGAGGACGTGACGTTCGCCGGTCTGCTGCTGTCGGAGCCGGTGCTGCTTGGTCTGCAGCAGGCCGGCTTCGAGCGGCCGTCGCCCATCCAGCTGCGCGCCATCCCGCTCGGTCGCTGCGGCGTCGGTTAGTGTCGGGATGAGGGGGGGGGGGGGGGGGGGGGAAGGGCGACTTCGAGCGGCCGTCTCCCATTCAGCTGCGCGCCATCCCGATCGGTCGTTGCGGCGTCGGTTAGTGGCGGGAAGGGGGAGTGCGGCCGGCTGGGCGGTCAGCATGGGAGAGTGGAAAGTCTGCACCAGGCAGAGGTGATGTTATAAAGGGCTGAAGCACTGACTTGGAGTGCGCGATGGCGGTGGGGTGTGATGTGGACGAATGGGAGAGGAGAGGGGTGTTGTAAGATTATATATTGTTGGCAGGGCAGAATTGTTCGTAAATGCAGCGTCCTTTTATGACATGAAAACAGGCTATCTGTGCTGTGTGAGCAACATTAACATGCCGTCACAACCCTGTGTATGTTACAACTTTGCAGTGTGCAATACAACTGCGCGATACAGCTGTTACCCACTGACATCGAACCGGTTGTTTATGATAAGAAGGTCACAAGTTAATGGGTGCACAAGTCTGAGTTAATTTGAGTTGTTTTTTGTTATTTAAATTTACTTTTTGTGTACATGACCATTACCAAAATATGTTTTCGTGTTTGATTAGTTCACTCAGCATGGTCTAGTGCTGCGCAACCTGAATCATTGCCCTCTGAACTGACAAGCATTCGCCCACCACCTGAAGTTCATGTGCCCCGTATTCTTTGGGACGGTCTGCTCTAGCCTGGCAGCATCACACATTGCAAGTAATGTTTTGGTGTAATGTGTGCTTTTGAATGTGAGAGCCTGCGCTCATGTGTTGCCTTTGTTTTCTTTATTACACCCCGGCGGTCGCGGCGTCTGACACTGCCCCGCCCCCTGCCCCTCCCGACGCCGCAGATCTGATCGTGCAGGCCAAGTCGGGCACGGGCAAGACGTGCGTGCTGGCGGTGCTGGCGCTGGAGCTGCTGGCGGCGGCGGCGCCGTCCGGCCGCTGCCAGGCGCTGGTGCTGGCGCCCACGCGCGAGGTGGCCGTCCAGGTGGCGCAGGTTGTGGCCGCCATCGGGTCGCACGTGCCGGGTAGGTGGCGCCACCGGCGCACCGCAGCTCGGCCGCGCTGGGTTATGCGAGTTCCCTGAGGGGCTGGCTGTGGCGAAAAAGCCCGCGAGCTGACCCACGGGGGGGGGGGGGGGAGCTGCAATTTGAAGGTTGGAAGGCAGCTGCTCTGTGTGGTGTTAATTATGTGGTATTATCTTCTTATATTGGTTTTACCACACATATCAGAGATTTTCCCTGTTGGCACTGCCGCGGTGACCAATCTGGCCGTTTTGACTCATTTACTCAGAACTTTGATGCCGGGATAGTTCCTTTTGAACCTGTCGTCGTTCTTTTTGACCCCGTGATCCTGTCGTTCTCGCCCCATGATCCCGCCGTCTGGACTGTGCTGTCTTCCTGTTGCGCTCCATTGCCCTGCTGGTTTTGCTCGGCTATGTCCTGGCCCTGTTTGGGCTCCCCTGCTGTTCCGACACCGTTGCACATCTGCCTTGGCTCAATTCTCCGTCGTTTTTGCTCCGTTATCTCAGCGTCCATACTCTCTCCGCGCGCCGCTCGGACCGCGTCACTCCAACGTCCTGGCGCCGGCATGTCTCGTTCCCCACGTCGCCGTGCCGCCTTTGGCAACTCGTGCGAGCTTGTAACGTCTCCGCTTCAACCGTCCCCGTGTGTGTCCAGGTCTGGCGGTCCACACGCTCATTGGCGGACTGCCGCTCGCGCAGGACGTGGCCAATCTGCGCCGCTGCCAGGTCGCCGTGGGCACACCAGGTGGGTGCGACGTTAGAACTCGCCTGCCTTCTCCCCCTCCCTCCTCCCGTCACCGCCCTCAACAACCCCCCCCCCCCCCAACCCCGTTTGCTGGAACAGGTGATACGCTGGTCAGATAGCGTGGGGACTGACGTCGAGGACGCCGTGCATAGAACGGGGCTCCGGCCGGGGCGGCAACGGCTTTTCAACGCATTCAAGTGGGCTTCAAACGGTAGCTTATTATAGAGGCGTGTTTTTTTTCGGAAGTTGTAGGCACAGATATGCCTTACATGACTGCTTGCGGGCGTCGCATGCGAGAGTCATTCCGAGGACGTGTGTGCCTAAAACGTTGTCACTCAGATGACTAGTTTTGAACACTGGAGGGTGCTCCTTTGGACATCTACCATTGATAAGTCCCGGCCCCCCAGGGGCTCATGGATGGGAATGATATCCCGTCCCACCGCTGCAGGTCGCGTGCGTCAGCTGGTGGACAGCGAGGCGCTAAACACGGACGCCGTCCGCCTGTTCGTCATGGACGAAGCCGACAAGTTGATGGAGGACGCGTTCGTCGACGACATCAAGTGAGGCGCTGGCACTAGCGGAACGGACCCATTGATGTCCTGCCCACGCTTGGTTGGCTGGGAGACTGGGCAACTGGGACGTACTGGAGGCAATTATGTGAATGGTATGTGCCTGTTATGGCACCTGTTGTTTTTGTCTGATAGACATGCTCCTAGTCTTCTGGTGTTTCTTGTGCATATTGGATGTGTTGAAGTCTTTTTTGTCACGAAATCGCGCCTGGGGAACCATCTCTTACGGCATTTTCAACTCCATTTGGCACGCTCACACTGCATTATTTGATCGGGAGAACCCCAGTCCCCGCGGCAATTAACGCTGCCGCATTCGCACTGCTGAAGTAAACTAGATCGAGCTCAGATCGGACCTACAGAAGATCAGAGAACGCCACCTGAACATCCTGACTGCACTGAGCGCTGGAGCAGGCGTTGCTTGGTGCTGGTAGTGCCGTCCCCTATGCCCCAATCATTGTATCGGTCGCCAGGTTTCGGCCAGGCATGCGTGCGGGATATGCCGTCGGCTCGATTTTTAAGGTATAGGACTAGCGCGTTGTTAGATACATCTCATACATCCCTATACCTATCTTCAAGTGCATCCCTGTTGATCCCCATCCTTATCCCTAGATAGCATGCCTATACCTACCTATCTGGATCTGGCGACCGTCGACTCATCAAGTTGTCTCAGAGCGGTCTCATTTGCACAGAACGAAACAGGGTCATGCGTTGCCTCGTCGCCAAAAGTGCGTGGTCCAGCCGACCAGATTGTGCCACGCTTTCAGCTTCATCTACTCCACCCTGCCAGCCAGCAAGCAGATGGTTGCTCTGAGCGCCACCTACCCGGAGACGCTGGCCGACCTGCTGGCGCGGTACATGCGCACACCGACCTTCGTCAGGTCTGTGCTCTGAGTGCTCCTGAGTTCCCGGTTGGACTGAGTCGTGGGCTATCTTTTCGTCACCGCACGCACGATCCAATGTTCTGTACTGGCTGTTCATTGAGGTTTTCGACCGGCATAGGTTTCAGGAACTTACTGCTGATCAGTCTCATGATTTTTAAAGTTGTCGAATGGGCAATAGTTTTGTAGTTTTAATGTTCGCTGAGCGCCAGGGCGACATCAGCGCGAAAGTCGGTCGAGGGTCGAAGGCAACGATGTCGTTTACGAAGGTGGTACTGGAGTTGCAGGCCATCTTGGAACTGACAATATGTGCAATGATATTTGGTTTTGAGATATGGGGGTGTTAACGTGTCATTCATTTTATCTGTAGATATCTCGTAAAACGCCCTATCTTGTGAACCTTGTCGCTACTCTAGCTGGCTTCATGTCCGAATCTTCCTGTTTGATGTGTCACTGATGTCCGCCCTTCAAAACATACGAACCGTTTGGTGTGAGAAAGTCCAGACTAACCGTCGACGCTGGTTTGACAGACTCGGCAAGTCCTCATCCGCCCTGCTCGGCATCCGTCAGTACGTGCTGACCGTGCCATACCAGCCTTTGGTGCAGAAGCAGCTGAAGCTCAAGCTGGACGCGCTGGTGCACCTGCTTTCCACCGTCAGCTTCACCCAGTGTCTCGTCTTCTCCAACCACCAGACGAGGTGAAGGGAGATGCTTCACCTGGTGTTCGTGTGGAGCCCTCGCTGACCGATCAGGGATCTGCCAGCGATCTACTGCATGAGTTTGTCGGTTCACTAAGATAGCCCAAGGGCTGAGAGTAACGAATATTTTGATGTGTGGTGCGCCCGCGCACACTGGAACTTGCCGTGGGCAGCTTCGTCTCGTGTATGTTCTTGCTGTGGGTAGCTCCGTCTCGTGTATGTTCTTGCTGTGGGCAGCTTCGTCTCGTGTATGTTCATGTATCCCTTCCATGTCTGGATACGTAGAGCGGAGTGGCCCTCACATCCCTCTCCGACAGCGCGAGTCCCATAAGGCTCTTTTGCGGCCGGAGTTTTGGTTGTTGTTGTTGTTGTTGTTGAGTTGCGACCGGAGAGAGCGTTTTTCGTCCATGATGCAGAGACCTGGCCCGTGTTAAACCTTGGCACAGTGGATACGCGTGCACCAGAATCGCCGTCATCATCACGTCCTGCGTCTCCAATCCACGCTCTTCCAGCCTCGGTCCGCTGTCTCGACAGGGCGGAGACGCTGTCGACCCAGCTGACGGCGCGCGGCTGGCCGAGCACCCACCTCTCCTCGGCGCTGAGCCAGGAGCGCCGGCTGGAGGCGCTGGCCCGCCTCACCTCCCTCCGCTGCCGCGTGCTGGTCGCCACCGACCTCGGCGCGCGCGGCGTCGACAGCGAGCACGCCGACCTGGTCGTGCAGCTGGACGTGCCGTGGGACGGCGCCACGTACCTGCACCGCGTGGGCCGCGCCGGTCGGTACGGCAGTCGCGGCGCGGCCGTGGCGCTCGTGGCTGCCGGCGAGGAGGAGCGGCGGCTCGCCACCGTGGCCGAGGCGGCCGGCGTGGCGCCATTGCGGCTGCCGGAGAGCCTGCCGCACGATCTGAAGACGTGCACGACGGAGGGATGGGCGGAGTTCGTAGTGGAGGGTGAGGAACCGGCGGCAGGCGAGGAGGCGAAGGCGAACGCGACGAAGACGAAGGTCAATGGGCACACCAGGCCGGCGGCGGGCGACGCTGCGGGAAAGTCGCGAAGAACGCCCCCCACAGAGTCCAGTGGTGGACCTCCCGCTGACGCGCCTGACGCGGGCGGCGCCTCAGCGCACGCACCAACCCGCCCGGGCGGGCAGTCGCCAGACGAACGGAGTCCAACGGGGGGTGAGCAGGCGCCGGGGACGCGGCCGGCGCCGGAGGCGGACGAGGCGGCGCCGGCCGGCAGCAGCGGGCGGAAGATCCGCGTGGCGCGCCGCCGCCGCCCACCGCCGCCCGTGCCCGACCAGCGGGCGGAGGGGGGCGCGCCTCGAGGCGGCGGCGGACGGCTGGGAGCGTGCGGTGGCGGGGCGGGGGCGACGGACGCCCGGCCGGCCTCCCCCACAGCCGGAGCGCGCGCCGGAGGGCGACACAGGCGCGCCGCGGCGCGACCGCGCAGTGGCGGCAGACGATGAGGTCTCACGAGAGGAGGCTGTGTGTGAGGCGGCCGGGGCCGGCGGCCAACGGAAGTCTGAGGACCAGCAGGCGGGTGGTGATGTACCGCGACGCCGCCAGGACTGGGACACGCCGAGGCGCACGGGGCAAGCGGCCGGCGCGCGTGCGGACACGGCGGCGGACAGCGACAGCGGAGACAGCTTCTCGGCGCTGCTGGAGGCATACAAGCGAGATCAGGAGCGGCAGCGGGACGACTGGAGCTCCGGAGACGGAGATGGAGACGTGCGGGAGGGGCGGACGGGGGTGGGTAGCGACGATGGAGACGGAGACGGAGACGCTGGGGAGATGCGGGCGCACGGCGGGGCTGGAAATCAGACTGCTCCCCAGCTGGAAGGTGGGCGAGAGACACTGGATGCGAGTATAGAGGAGACGATGCACGTGGACGAGGCACGCTTGCGAGAGGTCGTGGGCAAACTAAATCCGCGCAGGGTGAATTCTCTGACTGAAGAGGATCTCGCCACACTGGCTGAGTACCTGAAGTTCAAGCAGGATGCTGACGCGAAACGTTACGGAAAGATAGTCGCTTCAATGCGCGAGCGCGGTGTCGGCAAAGTGCTTTCCCGATTCGGCGATAAGGTTGAGACTACGCTTACAGACATCATGGAGAGCTTCGCACTTCACATTACCGGTCCTGTCGCTGCCGTCAAAGCGACCAAGCGTGCCGCAGTGCCTCAGCACAGTAAAACCGAGTCGGAAGTAATTTCGGCTGGTCGTCACCCTGTCGTAACTGGACAAGCGGTCAGTGCTGACGTCAGAGCTCCGTCTGCCAGTGCTGGTGCTACCTCCCTGGCCCGACCGCTCGCTGCCGCTGCTGGTGGTGCTGGCGCGGCATCCGCCGGCACTGCCACCTGTGCGTCACCAAACGCGGATGGCGCCATCTGCGCTCCGCCTTCTGTCAGCGTCGTCCGCGGTGCTATTCCTAACAACGGCAAGAATGTGAGCGGCACCACCACCAAGGCAGGACCCGCGGTAGGTGGCGCCACCGGCGACGCCGATGCAGAGATTCGTCAGCTGGCGACCACGGAGGAGGAGGCGGCTTCATTCCAGCGCCAGCTGCGCCGCCAGGTGGCCGAGGAACGGCTGGCGCGCGCCGCCGCCCGCCAGGGGCCGCGCCCCGACTCGTCGAGCGGCGAGGTGTCGGACGACGAAGCCGAGGACGAGGACGAGGACGAGGACGAGGACGAGGAGGCTGGGGCTGTTCAGGGAACCGACGTGGCCCACGAGGGCGGAGCGGGTGACGCCTGGCGGGGTGAGGAGTGGGGGCCCTGCACGGGTCCGCCGCCGTGGGCCCCGGGCGGACCCCCACCGTGGGCCGGCGGCCCCCCGTCGGCGGGCGCGGGGCACCCGGGGAGCTGGGCCGGTGCGGGAGCGGGAGACTGGACGGGGCCGGGTCCCGCGAGCGGTGCGGGTCAATCACCCCCCTGGGCTGGGTACGGACCGCCAGGGAGCGGGTACCCGGATCCGAGGAGCGCTTATGTCGCTCAGGGACACACGGCGTATCCGAACCCGTGGTCGGGTTATGGCCCTTGGAGTCGGGGTGAGTACGCGAACCCCTGGGCTTGGCGCCGCCCTCCAGGGCCGGATGAAGACCAGTATTCGTGGGATGCGCACCATCCGGCATGGCACGCGTCGTATCCGAGGCCCTGGACTAGCCGTGGACCTGCGAGTCGTGCTCACTTCTGGAGCTACTCAACTGGATGTAACTCTTCGTACCCTGAGTATCAGCACGGTTGGGGCGGGCCTGGTGCCGCGTCGGACAGGGGATACCCTGCGCAGCGCGACGACATCTCGTGGGAGGCTCTCCTGAGGACGTGTTATGAGCGTCAGACCAGGTACATCAAGCACATGTCGCGGTTCTTCATGGACTACCACGGACGGCAGGGATAGGAAGTGAATGACATCCTCGTGGACATGTGCTGACGTCATGTTTGTGACAGCAATGTGATAATTTCAAGAGGATACATTTTTGGATAAAATGAGTTTGCGCTTCCGAAGCAGACCAATCGGAATTGTCGCCAAATCCGGGAACGACTTTCAAATTGTGACGGAAACCCTTCATCCGCCATAGCGGTGCGTGTTTGGTTAAACGCGGTGTTTGGCTCATCGTACGCAGCAGGTGTGCCGTGCGGGTATCCGCCCCAACCCCGGGTGTGTTCAGAGATTTAAGCTACTGATGTGTCGGGGATGCACAGCGCTGCCGCGTGTGGTTCGGAGGCCGCCACTGCCATTGTCTCACCCGGGGGAACATTTTGGGTGACAGACTATGGTGAAGCCGTCTTTCGACGCGCATGCGTCGTCTGAACCCACAGACTGACTTACAGGGCTTTTATCTCCGAGAAGTATTACTTGGGCTGGCTGTGTCTTTTTACACTGGGCTCTTCACAACAAATAACAAGAAAGGCAGATTTTCAACCCGGGCCATAACATGTGAGATTTCTCTGTTAAACTTAATCAGCACATAGCCATGCGAACAGAAACTTATCAAATCTATGAAACGGTTAACGCCCCTTTTCGGGGTGCAAGGGGCTGATGCAGGTTGATATTCAACTACACCATAAACTTGTCGCTTCGCTGCACCCAGAGGTATTACCACAGTGCTTTGATGACACTCATAACTAAATACGGCTTTGTAAGCAAATACGTGTTCTTTTGCAGTGGTAGATCATCGTATTGACATTTGTGACTGAAGATATTGCACCTCCTCATCTAATTCACTTATATGATCCATTGTTTGATAACGTAATTGTCATATATAGTGCAATCCGTTCGTGTAATTTATTGTATTTCTGACCTAATTCATATTCTATCTAGCTAAGTCACCCGCAGTCCGACCTCTGCAATTACATCCTTGGCTATCACCCTCTGACTAATAACTGCCAATCGGATGGGCGCCGCCGAGGTTTCAGACGGGGTTTCGTCGATGCCGTCGCGTCGCGGCGTGCTCTTGTTCGGCGCGGCGTGGCGGGACCGTTCGCTCGTTTTCCGTTGGAGCCAGCGGTGCCGCGGCTGTCTCGTGAATGCCTTAAGACTGTTGGCGGCGAGTCCAAGTCCGCTACGGTCCCGCCCCGGCGGCAGAAAGTCTCCGTCGATTGACGGAGACTTTCTGTCTACAGCGCGCTAGCAGGCGGGCGGTCGCTGCATTGCGGCGCAGCAGTATGGTGCATTAGTGCCGGACCGGAAGGGAGGCACTTCCGGTGGATCCGCTTGCATCACGTCCGTTGTTCCGTTGTCTCTCTGCATCAGCTTGTGTGGCAGTACCGGGGTGGCTTGTCAAGGTCCAATGCTGGCGTCTGGCGCCCGTCTCGCCATCGATGTTCGCTGTCAGGCGCTGTACTGGATTTCTAGAGGCATTTGGCTGGACACGGGTAAACCTTTTAGGCTGTCATGTTGGAAGTAGTCTGAGCAAGTTCCGTCTTTCATGGCATCGAGTAAAATGCTGCGTGAGTGGGGACGACGCGAATGGCTGCGTCTTGACGCCAGCGCGCCGAGTTCGCTCGCAACGTAGGGGAAAAGAGAAATAATTTGCTTTAAACATTTGGAGGCCGTTTGGTTATCGAGGCGGGAGCCTGACAAGACCGGACCGACAGGCCTAGTGGCCTTTTATGATTCCCGATCACCATAAGGTGAGGTGAGGTAAGATAAGGTAGAAACAGGATCGTGACCGCGCTCTTTCCTGGGGCGTTGTGGCAAAACGTGCGTAGAAAAAATACTATATCCCTTCTCTGAGCTGCTTCACGCCTGGTCATCTACAGAATACATTGGCTTCAGGCTTGATGAAGTGCAAAAATACTTAATAGGCCCAAGTAGTGTCACTATTTTTTTGGATGGCAATCCTTCGCCAGGTGACTAACTTAGTTTAGTCAGTTAACCGACGAGGGATTGGTCACCCGGTGAAGAATTGTCATGTGAAATAGAGTATTACTATTTGGGCTTATTTGGTATATTTTTTCACTGTATTCGGGGTCACATCGCGGTGGACTACCCCACACACAACGGCGAACTGCCGCACGCAACGCCGACAAGGAGACTCTCCCTACGCGCCCCGAGCAGCACCTCTTATACTCCTTCCAAGCCCACCCGCAACCCGATCGGCGTGTGACTCGCCGGCGCCACCGCGTCCCACTCCATCGCGTCCACGGGCCAACGCCTCGCCCCTGAGCCGTGACCGTTTCCCTGCGTTAACACTGTCCTGGGGCATGATCTGTTGCCATACATGGTCCACCGCTACACTCACCCCTGATCTTCAAAGACCACACTCTCACACCAACGTTCATACTATCCAATCACTCGATACACTCTGTCCATAAAGTTTGCGCGGCTGTCGGCGCACACGCTGGCTGCGTCGCGACGGCATCGTCGCGACTTCTTCCGCCGGCTGCTCAGGGCAGGTCAGGATGCCCACCGGTTCCGTCCCAGTCGCCGTCGGTGCGTGCTCCGCGTTGTCCGGGTTGTCAGCGACTGCGCCAGAGGCCTCCTGGTGTGACGGGTCCGCGGATATAGGGGTCCGTCCTCCTTGTCACTGGCGTCGCATCGTGATGCATCGCTGTACCAAGGCCGCAGGCCCCGCACTTGCCATGGTACGCCATCCACTTCGGCCGCTTGCGATGACACGATATTCATCATATTACATATCGGCAGCGGACATGTCTGAACGCAGCACCCGAACAACAGCAAGCCCGTCCCAGATTAGCTGACGTCAGCTACACATCACGAAGAGGAAAATACTCACGAAACCAGTTTGTGCGTGGAATTGGAATCGCGTGGAAAAACCTGGTCAACGCGAGGTTCCGTGGCAGGACTGCTTCACATGCCCCTAGTACGTAGCACATACCAAACGCGGACATCGAGGATCTCCTATCAATCATCGTTAATGGCCTATTACAATCGCTTTTACGCAACGGGTATTACGGAAACACACCACTATTTACCGCATTTTGCATTCGATTGCAAGGATTAAGCCCATACCTTTACAGACTCATGCTCCAACGTGCTTGCACTCGGTGGGCTTGGACATTGTGCTGTACACCTGGCTGCGTTCCACATGCAACTGAGGAGCTCAGAGGGCGCGAGAAATTTATGTGCGCTGATAACCTAACATAGACTGCCAGTAATACCTTCAGCAGCAACAAGTGGGCTCGTCCGGGATTTGAACCCGGGGCCTCTCGCACCCTAAGCGAGAATCATACCCCTAAACCAACGAGCCGATAGCGCATGCGCAATTCTTCAAATTCTGGCCTGTGCCATAACTTTCACTTCGTACGTTGGGCGGCCCAGAGCACACTGGCCACATTCACTATGGTCTCACAAGCTCGTGACGTCGAGCATGGGGAGTAACCAAGGAGTGCCCCGGCTTATGTCCGGCTTATGTACATGTTAAGCTAGCGATTCATTCAGCGATTTATTCAGCGACTGGTTCCGAATTCTCTGAAAAACATCTCTAGAGGAATTATGGCACGAGAACATCGGAAATACCTTTATGTGGCAATATCAAGTAACCTTAGAGGTCAAAAGCTGCGTCAAAGTACGGAGAACTCGATATTACCAGCAATTTATCGGCCGATTTGCAGGCTGCAAGCATCAACATATTCACAAGCGCAAGAGCACGTCCGTCGAAAGGCACTGACAACTCAAAGTCACCGTTCAAGCTCAACCGTGGGCTCAAAGGATGGCAAATTCCATATTACCCCAAAATTACCAGCCCATTTTTAACTTGCAAACATCAGAATATTGACCAACGAAAAAACTAGCGTCTGTCAAAAAGTCCTAAATTTTCAAGGTCATCCTTCAAGGCTAAACTTGGGCTAAATGGACGGGAAACTCAATATTACCCATAAATTACCGGCCGATTTTAAACTTGCCAATGTCAGAATATTCACCAAAAGAAGAATTAGCGTCCATCAAAAAGTTCCGACCTTTCAAGGCCGCCGTTTATGGTCAAACGTAGACTCAAAAGGCTGAAAACTCAATATCACCCCAAAATTACCGGCATATTTTAAACTACCCAATATCAGAATAATCACCACAGAAAGGACTACCGTCCTTAAAAAGTCCTGACTCCTAAAGGTCACACACGGACTCAAAGGACAGGCAGTCCATATCAACCAAAAACTACCGACCAATTTTAAACTTACAAACATTACAATATTCAGCATGAAAAACTAGCTTTTGTGAAAAGGTCCTGGCCTCTCAAGGTCACCGTTCAAGGTCAAACGCGAGCTCAAAAGACGAGAACCTCATATCACCCAAGGATCACTGGCCTATTTGAAAACTGCAAACGTTAAAACATTCAAAACTTCAAGAGCTAGAATATTTATTTAATCATCACACACACACAACATAACAACGTTTAACACAAAAGGAACAAGCGTCCGTCCAAAAGTCCTGACCTCTCAAGGCCATCCTTCAAGGTCAAACGTGGGGGAAAAAAGACGGAGGATTCAATATTACTCCAAAATCACCGGCCGATTTTAAACTTGCAAATATCAGAATATTCACCACAGAAAGAACTAGCGTCCGACAAAAAGTCTTGAATTCTCAACGTCACCCTTCAATGTCAAAAACGGGCTTAAAGGACGGTGAAATTCATGTGAGCCAGAAATTACCGCCCGATTTTAAACTTGCATATATCAGAATATATACCACAGAAAGGACCAGAGTCGGTCAAACTAGTCCTCGTTCGTTGAGCCCGCGTTTGCCCTTGAAGGTTGTCGTTGAGAGATCAGGATGCTTTGACGGACGTCTAATTCTTTCTGTGTTGAAAATTCTGATCTTAGGAAGCTCAAAATCGGGCGGGAATTTTTGGGTCACGTTGAATTCCCCGTCCTTTGATCCCACGTTCGACACTAAGAGGTGACCGTAAGAGATCAGAACTTTTGACGGACGCTAGTTGTTTCTGTGGTAAATATTCTGATGTTTGCAAGTTTAAAATCGACTGGCAGTTTTTGAATTATATGGAGTTCCCCGTCCTTTAAGCCCGTGTTTGACTTTGAACGATGACCGTGAGCTGTCATGACGCTTTGACGGACGCTGGATTTTGAGCTTGTGAATATCTTGGTGCTTGCAATGTTAAAATCGGCTGGAAATTTTCGGTGATATTGAGTTCCCCGTCCTTTGAATCCGCGTTTGATCTTGAAGGGTGACCTTGAGAAGTCAGGACTGCTGACGGACGCTATTTCTTTCTGTGCTGAATGTTCGCATGTCTGCAAGTTTACAATCGGCCGATACTTTTTGGTGATATTGAGCTCCCAGTCCTTTTAGCCCGCGTTTGACCTTGAAGGCTGACTTTGAGAGGTCAGGACTTTTTGACGGACGCCAGCTCTTGCACTTTTGAATATTTTGAAGCTTGCAACTTGCAAATCAGCCGTAATTTTCCGGTGACATCGAGTTCGCCGCCCTTTGACCAAGAATTTGACGTCGATGATCACATGATATTGCAAAATAAAGGTCATTTTTTGCGCCATAGTTCACATTGAGACCTTTCTTGAAAGAAATCGAAACTCATCGCTGAATAAATCGCTGAATAAATCGCCAGCTTCACGGACATATAGCTGTCTGCCCTGTGTCCTCCCAAAGAACAGGGCGACGTGACAGAGCAAGACACGCAAGGCAGGCAAAGCAGGATATGCAGCACATTAAGCCCAGAGCAGCACACTGGCCAGGTCGGGACCGACAACAGGGCAGAACGAAGAACAGGACAGGACATAACGGAACAGGAAAATGCTGAGCGTAGCGACGGACAGTACAAATAAAAGCACAAGACACAGTCCGGAATTGGAGAAAGAAGAATACGTTATGCTATTCGATTCATCAGGATTTGCGAGCTATCATTTGAAGCATGCAATGTCTTTCAGCACAGGGCAATCTTAATGGAATTTAAAAGCTAGGTGCGATCGCTTAAAAGTGCAATAAATTCAATGATGTGAGATCCAAAATTTGCTTCTCCAAAAATATTGCTGAAAGTCACAACAATGATTAATTTAAGTACACAACTGTCTCAAAATGACACGTATAGATTGGTTGCACACATGCATGCGAACTTACAACAATGACCTTTTGAATGTCTCAGTACGCCGCATGCGCTCATAAGATATCGAGCCTTGAAGTCGAAGAACGCATCGAATAGCGATCGTCTAAGTAAGTGGGAAGGACGGACCGCTAGGGACACCATTGATACAATAACTGGGCTCGTCCGGGATTTGAACCCGGGACCTCTCGCACCCGAAGCGAGAATCATACCCCTAAACCAACGAGCCGACAAAATAAGTTGCAACGTCCTGGTTGCGAGGCGTGCTGTTACTTTCACATCGCGAGTCGACAGCTCTGGACCCTCTGTCCACACCCAGTGTCGTCTCACGAGCTCAAAATGTAAGGCACTCGTTATTAGTGCGGACATCATGTGTAAACAGCTTGGTAAACCGAAAACCAGTGCAGAAAAAGGACTGAGCCAGGACAGGCCAGAAGAACCACCCTGGGATGTTGACCCAGGGTGGACCAACGTGCAGGGCGGAACGAAAAGGTGCGCAGGGCAGATAGCAAGGAAGGATATCGGGCAGATGACTCCGAGCGAATGGCAGAGATCCAAACACCGAGGACAGGATCGAGAGAGAAAAGGCAGTGGACGAAGGAGGCAAAAGACGGAAAGCAGATCAAAGATCCTTTCTGTCTTGCATGCCGTGCCACACAAATGCTGCGGCACGGTCACCCGGGATCGCTCTGGGAGTTACTCGCACACACTGCTGCTGGATTACGAGTCCAGCATCTTTCCCCCTAAACCACGGAGACGGCTTTGTTCCATGCCTTCTGTCCTGTCTTCTCCTCTGCGATAACCTACCCCTCGTGCTGCACTGCCACTTGCTAAGCCCTGAACTGCTGTCTTTTCTGTCTTTTCTGTCTTTGTCTGCCCCCTGTCTGTCTGTCTTTTCCTGCCCCCTTTGTTTAGTCCTCTGTCCTGTCCTGTCTTCTGTCCTCATCAGTCCTTTGTTCTAACCTTTATTGCGTCTTCTGTTGTACCCTGAGCGTAGGGAACAGCACCCAGCGTGAAGCGCGAAGTCAACTTAAAATATCGGTTCCTCTCCACAGAACGAGCCACTTTTCAATTAAGTTGTTGCCATGCATCACTAGGCGGTTAATATTACCCATGCACACCAACGTGATCACATTGGTACTGGCCAGGCTCCGCTGCTGGGCCTACGCTCCCGGCTGCAGTATGAAGCCATTACTTAACGTCATAAGATGTGAGACGATGATGGGTGTGGCCAGTCTTCTCAGAGCTGTACATCGCGCGAGGTGAAAGTAGCGGCACGAGCCAAAATTGGAACGTTTAAGCGACCGTTGACCGCTTGTTGGTCTAGGGGTATGATTCTCGCTTAGGGCGCGAGAGGTCCCGGGCTCAAACCATTGCCTTCAAAGGCTGTTACTCGCCATCTGCAGCAATGAAGATTGGCGCACATGAGTTCCTGGAGCGCGTTGCGCTGCGCTAATGCTTATGGTGAAGTCATGCAAATAGGACACTAGTTAAACCCACCAGCTGTAAGCACATTCAAGTGCGCGGGTGTGAGGAAATATGGGGATTCCAGAGAGAGAGGAGAGAGAGAGAGAGAGAGAGAGGGAGAGAGAGAGAGAGAGAGAGAGAGAGAGAGAGAGAGAGAAGAGAGAGAGAGAGAGGGAGAGAGAGAGAGAGAGGGAGAGAGAGGGAGAGAGAGAGAGAGAGAGGGAGAGAGAGAGAGAGAGAGGGGAGAGAGAGAGATTTTGTTGTTCATGCTTTGAGTATATATATATATATATATATATATATATATATATATATATATATATATATTTATATACACAAGGCATGAACAACAAATATGTTTTGAAAATTCAACTTAATTTTTTTTTGTCCAGCGAAAAGCAAGAATATTTTTGGGGGAGCCCCACCATGTCGCGTGGCCCCCCTTTGACAAAATCCTGGGTCCGCCCGTGCATGATCCCGTGGCCACCCCCTCTGGATCCGCCCCTGGGGCGATGTAACAGAGCAAGACGTGGTAGGAGAACAGCACGTAAAGCATAGAGCAGGACATCGGGCAGGACAGCATCGACGACAGGGCAGAACCTAGGACAGAATAGGATAAGACGGAACAGGATACAGGAAAGATACGTGGGGATTGGGCAGTGCGAAGAATATGACGGGACGAAACGCGGCATTAGAGAAAGAAGAAGACGTCATGCTATTTGATTGCTCAGCACCTGCGAGCTATTAATCAGGTGTTTAAAGCATGCAATGTCATTCATCACAAAACATTGATGATGCGATTCAAAAGCTAGGTTTTAAAGTGCAATCAATTCAATCATGTTAGATCCAAAATTTGCTTCTCCAAAAATATCGCTGAAAGCTACGCCACTGACTGATTCCAAAATAATTAAGTACGCAACTGTCTCAAAATGACACTTTGAGATTTGTTGCCCACATCACACAGCACGCACGCCTTCGAACATACCACAGTGCCTCTTTGAATATCCCAGTGCGTCGCATGTGCGTACTGGGACATTCAAAGACATATATACTGGGACATGGGTACCGAAGCTGAAAGTCGAAGCACTAACTGAATAGCGATCGTGTAAGTCGGTGGGGAGGGCGGAATACTAGGAGCAACGTCCATATCAATTACTGGGCTCGTCCGGGATTTCAAACCGGGGCCTCTCGCACCCGACACGAGAACTACACCACTAGGCCAACGGGCCGTCGACGTGTAAATAACGTGTTAGTTGTGTGCCGCGCTGTTACTTTAGTCAACAGCTCCGGACCCGCTGTCCGTACCCAGTAACGTCTCAAAATATCGTACTAAAAGGCACTGATTATTAGCGCTCATTTTGTGATAAAAGATTGGTAATCCGGAAACCGATGCAGAAAAAGACTGACCAGGCTACAAGGGCACGAGTGATAGCGCAGGCGGGACAACGTACAAGGCAAAGCAAAAAGGTGTGCGCGGCAGACGACAACGAAGGACTTGGGCAGGATCGAAGGAGAAGACAGTGGAAGAAGCAGGCAAAGGGCAGAGCGCAGATCAGAGCAAGATCCGTTTGGTCTTACATGCCAAGGCACACAAATGCTGCGGCACGGCCGCCCTTAGTCGCTCTGGGACTCACCCGTGCACATTGCTGCTGGATAACGAGTCCAGCATCATTCCCTAGACCACCTGGACGGTTTGGTTCCATGCCTACCTTCTGTCCTACGTTATTGCGTGCCATAACCTATCCCTCGTTCTGCACTGTCATTTGTCAAGCCCTGAACCCTCTGTCCTTTCCTGTCCGCCGTCATTTATTCCTCTGCCCCGTCCTGTCTTCTGTCCCACTCTGTCCTTTGTCCTACCCTATATTGTGTCCTCTGTGGTACCCTGGGCACGGGGAACAGCACACAACGTGAAGCGCGAGGTCAGCTTAACATGTCGGCTCTTCTCCAGGGAACAAGCCACTTTCTAATTAAGTTGTTTGCATGCATCACCAGGTGATTGATATGACCCATATACACCAACGTGATCACAATGGCACCGGCCAAGCCCCGCTGCTGGGCCTACGCTCCCCGGCGGCAGTATGAAGCCAATGTTTGACGTCATGAGATGGTGAGACGATGGTGGGTGTGGCCAGGCTGCTCGGAGCTGTACATCGCACGAGGTGAAAGTAGCGGCACGAGTCAGAATTGGAACGCTTAAATGTCTATTGTCGGCTCGTTGGTCTAGGGGTAAGATTCTCGCTTAGGGTGCGAGAGGTCCCGGGTTCAAATCCTGGACGAGCCCGGTTATTGCTTTCAGAGGCATCGACTCGCCATCCACATCAATAAAATTGGCGCACATGACCTTCTGGTGCACTTTGAGCTGCGCTAATGCATGTGTAAAGCCATTCAAATAGTACATTAGTTCGATATAGCAACTGTAAGCACGTCCAAGTACGCGGGTGTAAGTGAATATGGGACAGACCAGGGGCATAGACCTGCCACTGAACCTCGTGTTGTCCGGGCCGGCACAGTCTCGCGGAACGGCGGGCCTTTTGGACAGGTCGACAGGAGTTTCATATTCGAATCAGATGATTGAGTGCATCACTTCGTCTGCGACAGGCTTACTGTAATTTGGGTGCTTTGATTTGGGTGCGTTCAGCGCTGTGACGGGATTTCCTAGGCGGGTGATGAATTAATTTACAGCGGGCCCAGGATTGAAGGCAGGGGCGGCGCAATCAAATTTTGATAGGGTGGGGTGGGCGACGAGATCAAACAAAGCTAATCACGATATTTGAGTGAAATGAGTGACAAACCATGTGTTTCGTAAATGGCGTTCTCGCAGATGATCATTACTATGTAATTTATTCCTACGCCTTGCGCTTTGCCACCGGTTAGGGCGGCTCATCACAATTTCGAAGCTTCTTCTCAGCACAGAGCATCCAATCACCAAGAGTACTCGAACAGCCAGTGTCGTCCAACGTTGACTGCGAACTCACAACGTTAGACTGCGAGTTCACGTACCGGCAGGGTCACTACGCCCTGAGAGGAACAGCTTGCGCTGTCCACCCGTTACCGGAGCTGGGACCCGTGGGGGCGCCAGTACCCTACACCGGCCGAACCCGGTGCCCCTGCGGGGCGAATGCACTTGGCTGACACCTGACATGTAAACTACGAAATTTTAGGCTAAGTGTAGTCTAGTCCACACTGCATGCTATATAACCAACGTATCCGGGTTGCGGGTGCGAGGTAGGATATGCTAGCGTTATAGCTGAGACTGAACAGAGATGGTCGGAAACAGGTTACAGGAAAGGTATTGTTTGCTGCACTGCATTTGGTGGGCTCAAACGGCATATAGACACAACAACAAACGGCTTGCTGCTTGGCTATTCGGACCTTTTTCCATACCATTATATATATATATATATATATATATAACATCTTTTATTTGTAAGCCGTAAGTCGTACGTCAAATGAGTCAATGCAAGCAATGGGTTGAAACTGAGTCGATTAAAAAAAATGTGGCACGGCTTGAGTCGTGAGCTGAATCGGATCCCAAAATCTGCGAGTTAGTTCTGAGCAGACTCAAAAAATTTGAGTCGAACACAAGTCCGGTCAGTAGCGCGCCCACGGTTTGAGAGTGCCACACGCACCTCGCAGACGCATGGGCTATGCCTAATCAAGAGGGTTCTCAGGTAGATGCTGTTAGTGTTTGCGGTAAGCAAAAAGCTCAAAATAGCTCCACTGTGCGGTGTCGGTTTTGGATTTGCTCTCTTTGGGCTCTAGTTTTTTTAGACTCTTAGATGACAGGTTAGATGAGTTAAGCAAGATATTATTGGCCTTTTTAATCAGATGTGAACCCAGGGGCTCAGTAAAAACTGTAATGAATAATACTTTATTTAAGTAGCCCATGACTGCAAAGTATGTTGTGCCGCGCAGCAGAATACCACTGACCGACCCAGGAGCAGGAGTGTTGTTTCGTATCATCCAGCTGTCTCTCCCCCCCCCCCCCCCCCTCCTCCATCGGCACAAGTAATGAGTTTGTGTGTCTGGGAATGTTTTTTTGCGCCACTTTTATTTCTCCGACGATGAGAAAAGATTTCAAAACGTTGGAATGTACAATGGTCGACGGATATGGAATTTGGCGATCACAATCACATGATGCATAATGTGAGTAATTTTGGACGAACTATCTTTTGTCTTAACGATATGGCCGAATGGCAAGCCCTATCTTCCCGCTGCGTTTTCCCACCCCGACGTGTCGGCTGTCTCCACCCACCGCTGTGCAGAGCGGCCCTGACACTGCCAGGCTAGCGGGCCGGCCACCGGGACCCGGACCGGGACCGGGGCCGCACGTCTCCCTCCGCCTCTGCGCGGGCCGGGGAACCATCTCAGGCTGCCTGGCGCCGGTGTGGGGATGCCGTCCTGAGAGCGGTGATGGTGCTCATTCCTCATGGGGTAGCTGAAATACAAGGTTGTTGAGAAGGACGCTTTAAATGACGTTGGAAAAGGAGCGACGCATGCTGATAGTACTCTTAGCACGGTTTGTGTCATCATTTGCTTTCCGAGCTCGACGTGTGATTCACTAATTTCCATGCGCGCGGTGGTCTGCCTGTGTGTTCGCATTACTTTATAAAAAAAACAGCGCAGACGGCTACACGGATCGCCGTAAAATATGCGCCTACCTTCGTGACGATCCAAGGCACATATTCACGCCAGTCTTATGCCGGGGTCGGTCATGGCGCGAGCGAGAGACGGGCCTGTGTTTATACTAAGCAGAGAGACACTTCGCGTACGTGGGGGAGACGAGATGTGCAAATAGCAAGTCATCAAAGATGTGTCTCAAACTAAACCGACAATGCAATAGCATCGTAACACGCAGAAGAGCGTCAAAATATATACGGGCACTTAGATATATATATATATATATATATATATATATATATATGTGTGTATATATATATATATATATATAAATTCATTTCTTTTCTCTTTTTCTCTTTGCTTTCTCTTTTCCTCGCCACGTTCTATCTGTCGACAGCACGTTCGTCGACACCAATTACGACTGAGCATGCTCCTTACGTCACGTAACCACAGAGCCACGTGGTTTGTGACGACACCAGCGGGCTGACGCTGCTGCCACGATTTTTTGTCAGTCTGTCAGCATGGAGAGAAAATGCTGCCAGGTTATATAAATCACTCTGACAAGGAAGCGCGAGTTTGACGTGGTAGCTCTTGCGTTTGCGAGTACGTTAGGTGGGTTGGGGGCTCTTGTCTATAATTTTGGGGGCATGGAACGTAAAAGAGAAAAGAAGAGTATTGAGCTGCCAAGAGTAGCTATGAGAAGGTGAGGGACAGTGATAGGTGTGGCATGTGGTTGCATTCCGAAGTAAATTAATAGCGTCAGAGTACTGGTAAAAGATGGAGAACAGGAGCGAAACACCTTTCGTCTCGAACAAGAGCCTTGTCAATATAGGTGGGAGTTCAGTGAAAGAATAGGCTTCATGCCAGCACAGGTAGCAGTGACGAATCGATAGACCTTTCTTCCACAAAAAAGTGAGCAAACGCTCGAAAAGAGATGGTAAGAAATTGAAATGAGAGGGGAATGGGAAGGAGCACAAAACTTCCGGGTGGAACAGCTGGCAATAGTGCAGCGGAGGCACGCTTCCATGTAGCACTTTAGAGGGAGTATGGCATGATCGGCAGTAAATCAGAGTTAGTGATCTGAAGGAGTTAAAAGGTAAAGGCAACAAGAAAGGTAAAGTCACAAACTTTCCCGTCAGCCTACACATCAAACGCTGCGCCGGCACGCAAGACAGCACACATTCCAGCTGACAATCGTGTTCAATCGACAGATCGAGCAGGGCCCCTTTGAGCACTTTCTTCGCACAAGTTTTTAAACCAATCGTTCGGGTCCGGGCGATGGACGAATCGGAATCTGAAACATTGAATGTGAGTAAGGCGGACTCACTTGCCCCTAGAAGGCTCATTTTTAGGGGGGGATAGAAAGCAATTCAGTTGCAAGAAACAGTTGCGTTGTGATCAGCACACAAAATACTTTCTGCGTCAACAGTTCTAGTCAAAGTGGTTATAATATTCGGCGGATACGTTTCTGAAGCGGCGGTGTAAAGTAAGTGAACACTGTTCTTGCTCTAGAGGCCTCATTTTTCAATGTGACGTAGAAGTTTTTGCTGAAGCGTGGCCAGCGCATCTAGTGCCTTCTATGGGTGTGTTTTTAGCTACGTCGTAGGATTTCGCGGTCAGTGACCTGGAACTGTGGAGACCTTGTAAGTCAGATTTTTCAGTGCGACGGTATACGGTGTATACATTGCGATCGGTGCAATGAGTGCTATCTGTTTGCAAGTTATTATACCAACAATGTTTCCCCGGTAATCAACTAATCCAAACAAGACAAAATTGAATGTAAATGCGTTGGGGACCTTTGGGTCTAGAAAACTGATCTTTCCATGTCACGCCAAAGCTTTTGCTGCAGCGTGATCAGTGTATCGAGTGCCCCCACATACATAGTTTTAGCTAAATTATATGGATCCGGTCAATAGACAAATTTGAATCTGAGATTTGAATATGAGTACGGCGAACGTTTTCACATCCAAACCTCGGAAAACTCACACGTCGAACGAACAATTTCGCCTCTAGATGGTTCATTCTTCAGTGCGACACCAAACGGTTTGCTGTAGCGTGATCAACGATTTGAACACTCCCTGTGTGGAGGTTTTACCTAAATTGTAGTGGTCCAGGCTGAGCGGAATCGTAGTGTCCGACTCAATGACCTTGAACTTTGGTTGCCTCTGGAAAGTTTTCAATATGATCGGAAATGACTGGCACGCCATTATCTGCTCAGTAACTCCTGCCTGTGTGCGAAATTTGGGCGAAATTGAAGAGGCCCGGGCTCGAAGGTAAATCTGAATGTGAATATGAATACGAAACCGTCTTGACAGCCGCCCATAATACAACGGGTACCAGTCGCATCAAAAAAGGTTAGAAGCTTGATGACACAAGAACGAAGCTCCATACTTCGGTTGTGTGGTGGGTTGCACAACCGGTACATAGTCCTGGTACATTTCCTCATTGCTATTAATTCTCAATTCCTGCTTCTCTTCATTCAGCTATTTTGTATAGATGCTACACGAGTGCAGCATCTATACAAAATAAGTAAGATACAAATAAATGTAAATCGTACAAATAATATATATATATATATATATATATATAACACACAAATGATATAATAATAATACACAAATGATATACAAATAAATGTAAATCTATGCAAAATAAATGTAAATCGCGGTTTGCGACGGGTGGGTTTAGAAGGCTGGCAAGCACCCACGGCAAAGCCACACGCTCACTGGATGGGGGCAGAGGCGCTCAATTGATACGCCAGAACAGGTTCTTCAAGGTACTTATTCTCTGTTATTTTCCACAGCGCATTAGCACTAGACTAATGAGAGTTTCAAGAAAGTTGGTGACCACATTTACTTATTTGCGTTGATGATTGCAAAAATCAGGTGAACAAAGTTTATTATTACTAAAATGAGCGCACATGCTAACTTTTTACATTATTTTGTAGGCATGTTCGCGACATTTGGTGTACGTCTAACCCATACCTGCACCCTCCACCCGCGACGGTGCGTTTTCAAATCTGTCCAGCCAACTGCGCCGCTCATTTCCTAGGTGTGGGTATCCATAGGTGAACCCAACCATTGAAGCCCACGAGAAGCCTGGAGTGTATTTTATCAGCTTAATACGGATCAACAGCATTCGCGATTTCAAGATATCATTCGACTCCATCTGAATCGATTCCGAAATTTGTCCAGCTACCATCGCAAACCTGAGTCGTCTCACATTGCTGTCGCGGTGTACAAAGGCAGGTTCGCGATCAAACCCATGCGCTGTGAGGAGGAATCGGAATAGGATTTAATTCCGTCCACACAGAAGTCGGAATCAACTCCGTCCACATAGGAATCGGAATCAACTCCGTCCACACAGGAAGTCAAACGTGAAATTTCGAGTCAAACGTCAAAGCGCGGGTCAGCTCCCACGCAACTAAAACAAAACAATTGTGCTGCCAGCAGGGTGTCTTGGCTGTTGCCATTTCAAACTGCGGTTGACGGAGCTCAGCCCATGGAACACACTAAACGAGAAATATCCCGAAAACAGTGGAGACGAAGGATTGCACTGCTGAGCGACACACACAACTAAAATAGCATTTACGAGACCGATGTGATGACAGACTTAATCCAGTCCATCGATGGTCCAAGCGCGATATTAATTTTCGGAAACTCGTCAATGCCACAACCGATTCCACCAAGAGCCAGCCCCACCGCGTACCATTTATCAATGCCGCCTTCTCTGACAACGTCCATAAAGGGAGAGCCCTGATCGCCAGCGTTGACGGCACACGTGAAATCTGTTGTTGGTTCAAGAAGCTTTATGCAAAACGTACCTGTTCCAAAAAACTGTGAAATTTCCTCTGATGCACTTTTAGTGTAATTGGCTCTACAGCCCTGCAAATCAACAACTCTCACTCTTGCCCACTTCAGCCACAAGAGCGCGATATTGTCGCCAAAATTGGGCGCACCCCAGCCCGCAAAGATGAGGTCCTTGTCCGTTGGCACAGTCGATGTGGGGAGCGCGTCTGGTAGACATATAGGGCTTACAGTGCTAGAAAATGTAATTTTTAACGCGGTTTTCATCAGCGCAATGTCCTGAGACCTGGCGCGATTCCGCGGTGCAAACTCGGGATGCCGCACAACCTCCACAATGTCCAGTTCGAACGAGGGTGCGCTGGGATTGTCGTCGGATGTATCCTGTAAGTCGAGGTCACCGAACCGCACCGTTATCCCGCTCTCGGCCTGAACGCAGGTCGCCCCCGTCAACACCCACCGGTCGGAGATCACGGCGCCTCCGCAATAAAAGTCACCTCGGACGCCGCTGCTCTTATCGCTGATGGCCACCATCCAGGGGAAGTTGGCGGCGTTCTTGGCGAACGCAGCACCCAGCTGCGGCGGCGAGAAGCTGGTCCGTCCGCAGCCTGCGCTGCGCGCGGCCTGTCCGGGACAGCAGAACAGCGGCGTGAAAGCTGCGTCCAGCCCGCAGAGAGGCCGGCCCAACAGATCTGACCGATTCCCGCCGCCCGCCGGCAGCAAGTCGGGACAGTCTCGCAGCGGGAGGCAGAAGCCGGCCGTGCCGTCCGGGGTGAAGCAAAGCCGGCCCAGGTCGCCCTCAGGCCGACCGGGGACCTCTGGAGTTGTGGTCACAGCCGTGCTCGGGACCGCGTCCTCTTCCTGGTCCAGCTGGAGGCGGCGCAGCAGCCAGCCCACGTATGCTGACAGCTTGGTGTAGAGGCCGGGTCGTCGGCCGCAGCCCAGCGGATCGCCAGACGACACGACGCCGTACGCCACGAAACGACCACTGTCGGCATCGCCACAGACCAGCGGGCCGCCCGAGTCGCCCTCGCAGCTGTCGACGCCGCCGCCCGTCGGACCCGAGCAGAACATGGCGCCGGGTAGGAAGCGGTCTTGGTAAACCTCGGGCGCGCCGCAGAAGACGTCCGACACCAACGGCACTGAGACGCCGCGCAGCACCTCCGAGATCGGCGCGCCGTCTGAGGTACGCCCCCAGCCGGATACCTCGCACGGCAGGAACGTCTCGTACTCGGCGTCGGCTGCCGGCAGGCAGGCCGGCTGCACGTAGCGGCCGAACTCAATGCCGGGTCCGACGCGGCGACGCAGCCGCACAAGGGCCACGTCGTGACGCAGGCCTCGCTCCGTGCCGAACCGGTTGTGCACTTGGTAGCTGGCGACGGCGAACTCTTGCTCGTAAAGCTCGCGGCTGTCAATCCGAAGATCCCCGACGCGCACCAGCAGCCGATGGGGGACGACCTCAACCACGCAGTGGGCGGCTGTCACCACGTGTTCGTGCGAAATGATGATGCCGCCGCAGTGATGAATGTAGCCCCGGGCATTGGCATCATATACGACCAGCCGCGCCTGCCACGGGTACTGGCCGTAGAAGGCGGTGGTGTTACCCGACCCGACTATAAACAGTCGGACGGCTTCGTCCGGTCTCACCAGGCGGCGGCCACAGTCCGTCGGCAGCAGGTCCGGCCGGTCGCTGTCGGCTGTGCGTACCGCGTCCGCCGGCCACGTCGACAGAGTTAGCAGGAGTACCGCCCCGAGCGGCGCGCGTGCTCCGACACTCATTGCTGGGTGGAAACAAGCAAGCTTCTCCGCGGCCCGACTGCCGCTTCTGCCGCTTTCCAACTGACCAGACATTATCTCGTGAGTCACGGACTGGGGCCAGCAAATTCCACCATCCCAGGCTTATCCGTGTAATCCGCTTTCGAGTCGGCGCTCCCGCGACATTGGAAAGACATGGCTGAAAAAACTAAGGCTTATGGTACGTCAACAATCGGTGTTCTATTCCCGGTAAACGTCCAAGGAGAGACGACGGCATAGGCTGCGATGAAGATCATGACTGGACTTGACATCAGGCGTGACGGCATGAGGAGATGCGTGTTATGTGATATTGGCAGGGACCAGTTCGCACCGCCCAGAACGCAGGGTTATACACGGCGGCACGGAGGGGCTCCCAGAGTTGATATCCATCGGGCGCTTGCCAATGTAAGTCGCCGGTTGCGTCGGCCCCTGCCAGTTTAAGCGCAACACGGGATTCAGGACGGGCTAATTTCGCTCATCGCACCTGGCCCCGTTTTCGTCCCGTTTAAATATTATCACCAACTAAGCGGTGGAGGTGGGATACCGCGGTTAAGGGCGCACGGCCATGTGCGGGGAGACAGCCGTTTATGGCGCCTGACCGGACATACGGTCACGCCAGTACCACAGTCACTCGCAAAGCTGCGTCTCCGGTGTTTAAATAGCGAAACATTCTTAAACATTCTGTCGATTCCTAAGCTACTTGCTGCGGAGCCAACACAAACTTCCTTAAACAAATTTCCCATTTCAAAGCAATGAAAACCTGCAGCATCGTGAAAAACCAAGCATGGGGTGTAATTCAAGGAAAAACAATTTTGTAATTCGCGTCCATGCGATCCATCAGAAGAGGTGTCTATACTATACTATACTATAGTCCCTCTATACTATAGTCCCTCCTGATAACACAGCCCGTTAGAGCACCTGCCTTCAGATTCTCAGACCTCGGGCAGGGTGGGTTCGTGTCGCTTTAGGCACTCTCTATTTGCTCTCGACTGGAGTAGCCTGTGGCCAGTGGCAGCGGCCGTGTTAGCGGTCTGGTAACGTCAGAGAGCATGGTGAGCTGTGCCGAACATTGCGGCTCACGAATCTTTAGCCGCTAAGTTCTGCTGTTGGCTGTAATTCTACCATTGCGCCAGGTCTCACGAAACAAGCGCTGCTTACCGCGGGTACCCAGCCCAGAAAGACATGCAATCCAAAGATTTGGACTTCATTAAAAAAAAACTCATGACTGTGTCAACCATAATGCATTACAATGCCACGTACCCGGGGCTGTTTGGTGTGTGCGTAGAATATCGAGACGCGCTGAGAAGCATGACACGTTATAATGAGGTTAGATGCGCCGCTCTGAAGCACGCCACGCATGTTGAAACTTAAAATCGCTCGTGCCGAAGCCAAAATCGCCAAACTCAACGGTTGAGCGGCCGTCTTAGAGACGCACCATGAGAGCACCGTGTGACGTGCAGCTCCAGAAGCTGCCGACCGTGGCAGAGGGGCAGGGCAGTCCTGCAGCCGGGATCGGCGCGTCGAACGCGACGATCTGCTGGAGACAGCGCTGAAGCACGGCGGAGCGCTCCACCGCCGCCGCAGCGCTCTGCGGTCGCGAGCCGGTGGAGGAGGACGCGGCGCGCGGCTGTGCTTGCGGTTGGCTGCTACCTGCTGTCGCTGCGAACGCTCAAGGTGATCCATATCTCTGCAGACATTCGTCAGAGGTATTATGGCAAGCCGGGCGTCGTCGGGAATTACACCACAATTAGTTTCTCCCGCTAATCCTCTGATGAGGGAGGTATGGCGTGGCCCAGTGGTTTGTGAGGTCAGTGACCTCGGCATGGTTGGGGTGGGGCCCTTCCGTCCTTTCGTATTGCGCCAAGCCTCATGCTGGCTGCCGTTTGCATCGCATTGACTTTCGTTATGCATCTTGCATTATCCGACCTTCTCATCCTCTTCTTCTATTTATTCTGAATCCTCGCGGCGTCCCACTTGTCAGGGGCAGGCTGCATGCATCAGCCACGAGTGGACAGAGAGGCCCCCTGTAGAGGGACCCTGACCGGGCGTCCAGCGCACACCGTGCAGAGAGGTCCCTTGCGCAGGCTAAGGTTCGGCAGTTGGCCTCCAGGCGCACGTAGTCGTGCCCCATCATTATCCATTCTCCTTCATCCCATAGCCCTGCAATGATCGTGTCTGGTCAAAAGGGCTTAAATCCACAGCTAACCAAATTGTCATTTGATCAGACACCGTCGAACCAGTCATTTGCCATGCCATTTTGGCAGGGCCTTCCCTGAGATAGAGCAATTACCCTTGCTGCAGCTTTCTACCAAGCAGACCTTCCTATTGCTCGTCGTTTCTATAGCTTGCACCACACTTCGCACTAATCACACCTCGACATCTATATTTTATCGTTCTCTATGCGCTCCCCTGCTACGGAGAAGCGAGGCAAGAAGAACGAGGCCATGAACACACTGTGATTCTGATTTTGTCATAAAAATTAACAGCCCGTTGGCCACTGATGAGTACGTCGACGATGATTCCAGCGCATTGACTACACCTACCACTGACCACGGCATGAACGCTGAAATCGCGTCTAGCTCCGCCACTACTCCTCCCACCGAAACTTGAGTGTCAGTGGATTCTGACTCCGGATCTGCCCTGCTAAACGTCCACCACGAACCCCCGCCGGCCCTCGCTTAACTCTGGCAAAGACCCCTGGCTCCACCACAAACCACCACCGACCTTCACTTAACTCTGGCAAAGACCCCTGGCTCCACCACGAACCCCCGCCGGGCCTCGCTTAACTCTGGCAAAGACCCCTGGCTCCACCACAAACCCCCGCCGACCCTCGCTTAACTCCGGCAAAGACCCCTGGCTCCATCGGACAGGCAACTCATTCTAGCCATGACCGTTGCATGTCTTGGATTGACGCCTGACTAAACCAGGACCCTGAAACTTGCCTTGATCCACTCGGCTCATTTTTGGCTATGAAACAAGGGATGAGAACGTTTCCTTCCGGAAAGCCAATATTTTCCGGTCGAACAAACTAACTCAGGCTATTCGCGGCGTGTCTGATCTGGGCATTGAAAGCCCGGTAAATGGCTCTCATCCTTAAAACAAAAACTCTCCTCAGACAAAGGCCATCTTCAGAACTACCGAATTCTGCAGAAAAATGTTGGTGTCTCGCTCCATCCCGCGCAGAACACTACCAAGGGGATAATCTTCCCTCCTCAAATGCAAGTTATGGCCGGGGCAAAATTATTGATGGGCTTCGCGCAAAGACGGTTTGTTACGTCCTCGTCTGACAACCTTCGGAGGTGGCCAAAGTGGTGACACCAGTCTGCTCGTCCTCACTTCCCAAACAAATCCACTGCCGGAAGCTCTCCTTGCTGGCCATCCTCGCTTCTCTGCCCGATTTTTCATTCCGAACCCAATCCGCTCCTGCGAGTGGCAACGGCTCGGTCATGGGAGCTAAATATGCAGAGAGTGCTCGCTGTCAGAAGTGTGTATACTGTGCATAATGTATACAAGAGCTGTGCAACCTTGGGTATCTATAGATGTGCAACGCACTATTTCCAACCAAAGAAAAAACGGTGTAGTGGTCACCTAGACCCGGTTAGGGCTTCACACTTTTCATTTGGATGGTATATGAATTTGATCTAAGTTGGCCTCAGATAACCTCTAGATCACCCTAAAATTGTGCTTTTGTGTCTGGAATAGTTTGTTCCACAGCTACACCCTGTACAGTAACGTGGTCAAAAGCACATTGTGAAGAAAGCAAAAAAGCATCGTTCTTTTGGGCTAATGGTAGATCAATTTTGAACGGTGACCTGATCTGAACTGGTCCTTGTAGGGGAAAAAATGGTCGCAATGGACACCCCACAGTCTTAACACTTACTTATGTGCCCTCAAGATCCGTCTTGACGTGTTAACATGTGTTTTAACCGCATCTACCAGAACGACCTTTTTTTCTTCGTGGCCTCTGGTGACCACACGTTTGACCTAGGTTAAAGAACGCAGTGTGCACCCTTCATGATTTGACGAGACCTTCACAACGGCATAATTTGCTTTTCTTACACGACGTCTGGAAATTGGAGATTCAAGGGGAAGTGAACTTCCTTCTTCCCCCCTCCCTTCCTCCCCCCCCCCCCCATCCCGCCCGGGCCCGGTTGTCTGAGACCCCGGCCGGGCGCACGCTAAAACTCATCGGCAAATTTTGAATGTATGTGAACTATTAATTTTCTCAAGTTCATGTTCGTGACCGTATCTCATCGAGAGGGCGAGCATAATATCATGCTCATGGGAAACATAACAGCATGCTCATCATTTATTCGACGTTCTGTTAATGACAAACTTGCACACGTTCTGCAAAGTTAAAGATAACTGGTGCGAAGACGCACGTGATCCTAGTTTTACCTGTGTGTGACAAGTTAAGTTTCCCAAATATCAGGACTAGGCTGAATGGTGAAATACTGACAAAACTTCCCGAAATAAATGCACCCATAAATGTGTTTCTGCACAACTTCAGTACATTCTCTCGAAACAGAGGAGTGAAGCAAAACAAAAAGTGCGGCTGGAGACCCATGAACCGAATCGGAAACATCACTCTCTGGTCGTGAATGTGACAGCATAAACATACCTCATCAATTACCTGCCTTCATGCTTTCCCAAAGGCCTGAATATATTTCTTTTCCTAATAATACGCTCACCATCTCACCAAAACATCATAAATGCCCGCAACCTACCAGAGTAACGCATTCACCTGCTATTTTATGAGATTTTTCGCCATAAGGCTATGCCCAGCACATCACATGGCCAGGTCGGTACGTAGACAAGTAAATATACACGCACTGTCTTTTTTTGAACGATTATTTTACCTTTGCATAATTCATGCAAAATTGGTTTGCCAGCGTAGCATTTATCACTATCATGTGACGTCCAAAGAAAGCAATTTTGTGGTGACACGTAAAAATTTTCAACTCATACACCCCTCAGTTTTGCAAAATTTCAGCAAGAGTGAATTGCCCATTGGTAGCCCCAAATCAACAAAGGGGGAGGCAAGTTAACATTGCAGAGGCCAGGTTCCTCACACGGGAGCAAGTAACACCTCAGCCTATAATCTTTGCTAATGTGTAGCAGCTAAGTGGCTTGGTACCTACGCACCTAGGTATCTACTCACTTATCCAGGGATGAAGGAAATTGATGAAAGGACGTCATTGATTGTTTGTTGCGAATCACATGCAGTCTAAGCCAATCGCCCCAGCTTTCTTTCCGCGCGTGCACGCAACAATCACAACCCTTGATCACAACAAAGACGGGGACGACATTCGAACCTGGGCGATAGAAACGCCAGCCGATCCAAAGCCGCTAATGAAATGCGGGACACCGTAAGGCCGTAACCGGTGCAGTTGGGTACAATTGTACCATGAACGGCAGCCAAACGGCACCCGTCGGCGTGACGTCAGGGGACGGTAGAAGTGCGCTTTCTGAAGATGAATCTTCAGTTTGCCTGGTTTGCAGGCCCATAGCGTTATTCCAAGATCTACTGGTCGTGCCCCGCAATCTTCAGCTCGTGGCTTGAGGGCCATAGAGGTCTAGTCAAGAGATACAGTGAGAACCAAGATCCAGGGCCTTGTTTTGTCGAAAGAACCGGTGGGAACAAGGATCCAGAGTCTTGTGTTGTCGAAATAACCAGTGGAAACCAGGATCCGGAATCTCGTTTTGTAGAAAGAACCAGTGGGATCCAGGAACCAATGTTAGGAACCAGGCACATGTCTGGTTCTGACTCATTCCTTTCTCCACATCGGTTTTCGGCTTGTCAATTTGTTGTCACAAAAGCACGGTGCTAATAACCAGTGCACTGTGCTATTAACTTTTGAACATCAGAATATTCATCACAAGGAGCACTAATGTCCGTCAAACAGTCATGACCCCCCAAGGTCACCATTCAAAGTCCACGTGGATTCGAAGTGCGGAGAACTCAATATCACCCCAAAATCACCGGCTGATTTAAAACTACCCAGGACCAGAATAATCACCACAGAAAAAAACGGCGTCCGTCAAAAGGTCTTGACCCATCAAGGTCACCCTTCAACATCAGTTATGGGCTCAAAGGACGGGGAACTCTTCGTCACCAAAAAAATTACTGGCCGATTTGAAATTTGTAAGCATCAAAACATTTACAAGCGCAAGTGCTAGCGTCTGTCAAAATGTCCTGAGCGTTCAAAGTGACCGTTCAGCATCAAACGCGGGCTCAAAGGACGAAAAACTCAATATCTTGAAGAAAGTCCCGGTCCATTTTAAACTTGTAAAAGTCAAAATATTTACCACAGAAAGACCTAGCGTCCGTCAAAAAGTCCTGATTTCTTAAGGTAGATCTTCAAAGTCAAACGCGGGCTTAAAGGACCGGGAAATGCATACAGCCGAAAAAATTACCGGCCGATTTTAACTTTCCAAACACCAAAATGCACACTACAGGAATAACTACAGTTCGTCAAACTTGTCCCCGTTTGTTGAGCCCGCGTTTGACCTTGAAAAATGACCTTGAGAGGTCAGGACTTTATAACAGACGTTAGTTCTCTCTCTGGTGAATATTCTGACTACTTGCAAGTTTAAAATTAGCCGGTTATTTTTGGATGATATTTGCTTCCCTGTTCTTTGAGGCAGCGTTTGACCTTGAAGGGTGACAATGAGAGGTCAGGACTTTGTAACGGACGCCTGGTTCTTTCTGAAGTGAATATTCTGATATTTGCAAGTTTAAGATCGGCCGGCAATTTTTGGTTGATATGGAGTTCCTCCGTCTCTTGAGCCTCGCGTTTGACCTTGAACGGTGACTTTTAGAGGCTCAGGAATTTTTGACGGACGCTAGCTCTTGCACATTGTGAATATTTTGATGTCTGTAGCTTGCAAATCGGCCGGTCATTTTCTGGTGATTTTGAGTTCCCTGTCCTTTGGCCCGGCTTTTGGCCACGAAGATCTCATGATATTGCAAAATAAAGGTCATTTCCGTGCTGTAGTTCACCTTGAGATCTTTTTAAAAGAAATCGGAACTCGTTGCTGAATAAATCGCCTGAATTAATCGCGAAATTCATGGACATACAGTTGTCTGCCCTGTGTCCTCCCAAAGAATAGGGAGACGTGACAGAGCAAGGCAGGCAAAGCAGGACATGCAGCACATCTAGCCCAGAGCAGCACACCGGCCAGGGCGGGACCGACAACAAGGCAGAACGAAGGACCAGGACAGGACATAACGGAACAGGAAATAGCAGAGCGGAGCGACCGACAGTACAAATAAACGTACAAGACGCAGTTCGGGATTGGAGAAGAAGAACACGTCATGCTATTCGACTCATCAGGATTTGCGAGCTATCATTTGAAGCGTGCAATGTCTTTCAGCACAAGACAATGTTAATGGAATTCAAAAGCTAGGTGCGATCGCCTAAAAGTGCAATCAATTCAATAATGTTAGATCCAAAATTTGCTTCTTCAAAAATATTGCTGAAAGTCACAATAATGATTATTTCCAACGAATTAAGTACACAACGGTCTCAAAATGACAACATTTGATTGGTTGCACACATGCATTCAAACTTACCAGAATGACCTTTGAATGTCCCAGTACGCCGCATGCGCCCATAGGATATCGAACCTTGAAGTCGAAGAACGCATTGAATAGCGATCGTCTAAGTAAGTGGGGGGGGGGGGGGGGGGACGGACTGCTAGGGACACCATTGATACAATAACTGGGCTCGTCCGGGATTTGAACCCGGGACCTCTCGCACCCGAAGCGAGAATCATACCCCTAGAACCAACGAGCCGAGAAAATACATTGTAACGTTCTGGTTGCGAGCCGTGCTATCACCTTCACATCGCGAGTCGACAACTCCGGACCCACTTTCCGCACCCACTACCGTCTCACGAGCTCATAATGTAAGGCACAGGTAAGTACCGCGGGCATTTTGTGTTAAACAACTTGGCAAACCGAAACCAGTACAGAAAATGACTGAGACAGGGCAGGTCAGAAGAACCACCCTGGAGTGGTAGCTCAGGGGAACCAACGCACAGGGCAGAACGAAAAGGTGTGCACGGCAGATAACAAGGAAGGACATCGGGCAGATGATTCCGAGCAAAGGGCAGAGATCCAAGGGCTGAGGACAGGATCGAGAGAGAAAGGCAGCGGACGAAGGAGGCAAAACCGAAAGCAGATCAAGATCCGTTTGTCTTGCATGCCGTGCCACACAAATGCTGCGGCACGGTCGCCCCGATCTCTCTGGGACTCACTCGTACACACTGCTGCGAGATTACGAGTCCACATGGGTGTAGGAACAGGAAGGGCCAGGGGGCCATGCCCCCCCCCCCACACACAACCTTTTAAGTGGGGGGGGCAGCAATGTTTACTGCCCCCCCCCCACTTTTCAGATTAAGGTTGCATTTGGTTTAATTTGCAGCACATTTAACATTCATGCCGATTTACCTAGTTAACCGGCCATCTCTCTTAAGATGCGTTATCTTTTTCGTTGCTCATTGGCCATCGCTTAGTGTTACAACCACAAGGCCGACACCGCACGGCCTGGAGACTGCAACGTCGGGCGTCGAGGCTGTAGTTGCTAAGACTTGCAAGCGCGCGTGTTCAAGACCATATTGCGTAGTTTTCTAACCAGTAATTAGTTCTGACGGGATTTTGAGCTTTTTAAAAACGAACAGGGGTTAGCCATGTTAATACAAATTAGGAATCCCATTTCATTTGCAATCTACGATCAGAAAGAACTTAACATCTCTGGAGAACACAGAAAAACACGGAGCTGGAGTCTATGTGACAATTATTGGACTACCTGCGGATATCAGGGAGATTGTTGCGTCAATGCAGGTTCCTGTGCTGATCCGGGGCTAATTGTACGGGTCAAAAGGCCTCCCGTGTCAGGGATGGGAACAATGCGATATATATATCCTCCTAAGGCCTCCGGAACGACCAAGAGATCCCGTCCCGTGTCACCAGAATGATAGCCAGAAGACACTTCGCGATGGGACGAATGGCCTTCCAGCCCTTCACCGAAAACGGTCAAGGCCGAAGGTGTTCCCTTGGTATTCTACTCAAGAGGCCCGTTGCCCGAAGGAAATAAGGGGTCCCATTATTGTTGAGTAGATTGAGGGTCTCATTATTGTTGAATAGGCTGGGTCGAAATGAGCTTCAAAAAACGAGCAGGGTCATGTGATGTTTGCCTGAGAACAGTCATTTTTTCAGAATGTATTATTGAAACAATTGCATCAAAAAGGCTTGAACATGCCCGCCCGCACCTCGAGAGCAAGAACAAGGATGGTCTGGTCAAGGATGGTTTTGTACATTCCGTAAAACTGAAAAGTTTCGGCTACTGCAAGTGCCACCATGCGGCGGGCGCCGTGTTAATCTGTTTTCTGGATAAAAAAATAGGTCCTTATATCTTTACTCTTCCAGTTCAATCACCAGATTCTAGCCCCACTTCGCGGTGATTTAAGGGCCAATCCGTTTTTATGAGTCAAAAAATTACATACATGAAAAATGCGCTCAGACTGCCCGCTAAATGCAAGATCTGATGTCATGAAGAGTTCAATGATGCTGTTTTCAGAAGCGTCGTCATTTTCGTTCACCGTCATCGGCCACAACATAGTGATGGCTGGTGAGCTGGCGCTGCGCGACCTGTGGAGACTGCAACGCCTGGCATCGAGGCTTGTGTTTCTAAGATTTTCGAGTGCGCTTGCTCAAAATTACGTCACATGACTTATACTACCAGTCGAGTAAGTGCTTAAAGGATATCATTTCAGAAGCGTCATCCATTTTCGTCCACCGGTCGGGCAACTGGCTAAGAGTTAGCTACTGGACTAACGCTCAGCGGACTAACGGAGACTGCAACGCCTGGTGTTGAGGTTTTTAGTGCTAAGATTTGCGAGCGCGCATGTTAAAAACACGTGCAATAAATTGCATCACCAATCGATTCGGACTGAATGGTGAACATTTTCAGGCAAACATGGCTCAGCCATGTTAATACACATTGTTGACCACTCGATCTGCAATCAAATTTTCATCCTCAAATTTGGATCAAACATGTCGGTCTACAACCTAACTTCACAACGTTCTCAATGCCTGTGGAACACAGATAAAAAAATCTGACAAAGCTTCTGAATTTTATCGGCTTAGAAAGAGCCAACTGACCATTGTAAATTAAGAAGGGCGATGATTTATTCCAAGCAGTCGTTCAACACCTGATTTCTGCAGTTTATTGACCTCAAACTACAAACAGAATTGAGCTCACGGTAGCTCCTGGTTTCTGTTCTGGTTGCGATGCAAAAATAACAATAAAACAAAGAAAACCGTGTCACTTGTTAACAACCAAGCTTTATCCGGGGATTTTGGGGGATCACCATAAGATGGGCTTTTGTCAACCTTGTGTTCCCCCTTGGCAAGGCCCTGGCAACGCCCCTGCCTACGCACAAAAGCAGATCAAGTCGTATACGTTGCATGATGGGCAATGAAGTGTCTTTTGGGTCAATTCAAACCTAAGGCAAACAGCTTCCCGGAAGCTTTGTTTCTGCGATGGTGTGGTGTAAGGGAAGGTAATTCGGAAAAAAATGCTGTTGCAGGTGTCCAACACATGTTTCATACACCATGCAGTAGCAACGCTGATCCAAAAGTATGCAACAAAGAGGTCATGCGATCAGTTCGCGGTCAGTCATGCGGGAGACATCCGGGCCAGGGCAGTGGCCACCGGCGGCGGACACGAGCAGGGCCCAGGTAAGGAACATATGACAGATGGGCCTTATTATGTGGCTTGTTTCTTAAAAGTGAACTCCAGTCTTATGGATTCTGTCACATTGTTTTCTGGTAGTTTCAAGCTCCCGAATTTGTTTCCGCCTAAAATGCTGCTACAAGTCTTAACTCTTGAAAAGCAGCCAGCGAAATAAAGGCGCATGAAAAATCTGTCGCACTGTGAGCCATCGATTCACATTCCAAATTCTCATCAACCTATGTCCAGGCCGCATTTGGGCATCTACACTGTGGAGGCAGATGCTTCCTCAATGACCCAAAATGCCTACTCGCTCGTGGAATTCCGCCTCCCCAGGAAAGACAACGTTAAAATGGAGGAATAATCTTGGAAAGCTGGATGGCCTTCTTTGCTAACTGACAGATCATTCGAATAGGCAATATCGTGCACAGTGAGAACAGATCCAGATGCATAGCTAGCATAGCAGCCATGACATTTGAATAAAGAGCGATAACAACCTGCATCCCTAACCCCCCCCCCTCCCCCCGGTCATCGGGCTCGCTTTCCAGAAAAAGTTGCTGAAGTACACCCTGAGCTTGCCCCTACCCCACTTTTTGAAGCGTTCCTACGCCTATGCGAGTCCAGCATCTGTCCCCCTAAACTACGGAGACGGCTTTGTTCCATGCTTCTGTCCTGTCTCCTCCTCTGTGATAACCTACCCCCGTTCTGCACTGTCATTTACTGAGCCCTGAACTCTCTGTCTTTTCCTGCCCCCGTTCGTTTAGTCCCTCCGTCCTGTTCTGTCCTCTGTCCTGCTCTGTTTTGTTCTACTCTGTATCGTGTCTTCTGTGGTACTCTGAGCATAGGGAACAGCACACAACGTGAAGCGCGAAGTCAGCTTAAAATATCGGTTCCTCTCCACAGAACGAGCCACTTTCCTAATTAAGTTGTTTGCCATGCATCGCCATTGGCGGTTAATATTACCCATGCACACCAACGTGATCACATTGGTACCTGGCCAGGCCCCGCTGCTGGGCCTACGCTCCCCGGCGGCAGTATGAAGCCAGTGCTTGACGTCATGAGATGTGAGACGATGGTGGGTGTGGCCAGTCTTGCTCGGAGCCGTACATCGCACGAGGTGAAAGTAGCGGCACGAGCCAGAATTGGACCGTTTAACAGGATATTGTTGGCTCGTTGGTCTAGGGGTATGATTCTCGCTTAGGGTGCGAGAGGTCACGGGTTCAAATCCCGGACGAGCCCAGTTATTGCTTTCAGAGGTATCGTCTCGTCATCCACATCAATGAAATTGACACACATGAGTTCCTGGAGCACTTTGCGCTGCGCTAACGCCTGTGTGAAGTCATTCAAATAGCACATTAGTCGAACCTACCAACTGTAGGCACGTCCAAGTGCCGGGTGGAAGGAAACGTGGGGCGGACCAGGCGCATGGACCTGCCCCTGAACCTCGTGTTGGTCGGGCCAACGCATTCCTGCGGAACGTGGGGTCTTTCAGACAGGTCGACAGAAATTTCACATTCGAATCAGGTGATTGGGTACATCACTTGGTCTGCGACAGGCTTACTGTTGTTTGGGTACTTTGATTTGGGCGCGCTCAGCGCTGTGACGGGATTTCGTAGGCGGTTGCTGAATTGGTTTAGAGCGGGCCCAGGGTTGAAGGCAGGGGTGGCGCAGTTTCTTATTTATTTTTTATTTTAAATCCTCTTTCCAGCACAGAGCATCCAATCATCAAGAGCATGCGAACAGCCAGTGTTGTCGTGGTCTGCCGGTACGGTAGAGCCTCCTTACATTTTAGGGGGGACTGCAAGATATGTTCGCCGTCAGCCAACGACAAGGAGGCGGCTGTTCCCTGCACTCGATGGCGCTGCCCTTCGGTGACATTCTGTGCCTGCAGCTCCAGCGCGACCAGAAACAAACATTCCAAGAGGTTGAAGGCGGGGACGGAATGGTTGGGACGCAGCCTCTAACGAAATCAAATAAAAGACCCGTTAAGTTGTTGCCGCCATGTAACATGAAACGCATTCCTAACCGTTAGACGGCAGGGGGACGAACATTTATGACGATGGCTTTCTGATAAGTAATGAGTGGCGAGACCAAAAAATTAAGCGCCAGCTATACTAGATGACTGTGAAAATTTACCACCAGCCCGCTACGACCAAGCACTTCGCATCCTTCTTGATCGGAACCCGAATGCGCGGGGACAAGCTGGTAAGTGATCACGTGCTGCCATTAGTCGGCTTATTTGCTGTGAAAAAGCCCACGGCACTTGCTCACTGAACACCTCAGGCACGAACCATTTTGGCATTCGCCTTCTGGACTGGGCTGGACTGGGTAAGACGCATGGCCTGCTGCCTGTCGGCCACGGCACATCCCACTGATAGGGAAACCCAGGGCAGACGTAAGGCTGCCGACACCGCAGCCCACACCGCCACCAGGAAACATCGGCACGATCACGTACCAGAGGGGTGACGGCAGGTCAGATGGTGCCCTTTGGCGCCACAAACAAGTTCAAAATTACACTTCAGGATACACAACTGAGCACAGTACCGAAAGGTGGTAATGACATTTGGGAGCATTTACGGAGTTCTTTCCTTGGGATGCTGTTTTCTGGTGACAGCGTTGGCTGCGATCTTGGAATATTTGTACGTGCGATGGATACACACTGTGCACTGCTCTTAGGGATATTCCGTGATGTCAGGACAGAACGCGGGTCAGACGAAAGAACAGAGGACAGAATAAGGCGGGATGCAATCTGTCATTTTAATAATCAAATACCTTGCCCTTTTCCATTGTCCTCTGGTTGTGCACTGCGGGCCAGCATTGGTCTAAAAAGCGACAGGATATGAGAAGACTGGCTTTGCCTTGTTCTGTCACTTACTCTCTCGCTCGTCCATGCTCTGACTTTTGTCGTCTGAACTGTGCCCCATCCATAAATCTATATGACGCATGAACTCGTGTGGTATATGGTTTTGTGACAAGTATTGCCTCCTTTGCCGTAAGTAGATTCCCGTCCTTTATGCGCTGTTCCTATTATCTGTCGACCGCGTCCTCCGTCCTGCGCTGTCTTTTGTCCCGCCCCGTTCCCATGCTGTTCTCTGTCCGTTCTTATCCTCTGTTCTGCCCTGTCCTCCGTCCTGCCTGCGCATCGTTCCTATCCCACCCAGGTGTCCTATTCAGTGCTCTGTGTCCTGATCGTCCTGCACGCCTTCCTCTGTCCTGTCACCTTGTCCTGGGACGGGAGAGAGGCCGGACAGCTTCAGTTCATCCGTCTCGGAAAGTGAAAACATGTGAGCCTGAAATTAAAATAGTGCTACCTGCGAACGACAGAAAACTTTTTAACGTCCGCGATTCCAATCGTCACCGCATAGTCTTGGTGCAAAGGCTATGCCTTCTGTTGACATTCTGTAACCAGTGCCTCACATCATAGGCTTGTTGTGAGCCGACGATGGATGTGGTAAGTGCTCCCAGAGCCGTTAACTGATCGATGTGAAAGAAACGACGCGGGCGGAAATTGGGACGTTGCGAATTCGCGCATCGGCTCGTTGGTCTAGGGGTATGATTCTCGCTTTGGGTGCGAGAGGTCCCGGGTTCAAATCCCGGACGAGCCCGATTGTTTACAAGTGAAGGATTTGGCCTTCACTTTGATGCTTTCACCTGCACATTGGTTACAGGTCATTGCACGCCGCGCCTTTGTGAGTTTCGGGGTATGTCCCCTGGTTAGACTTAAGTTTAGGGGTGAAATGAGCTAATGCATTGAACTATGATGGTGATTCAAAATACCCGTTGGACAGAGGCAAAGCATCATTTTTAATTGTTGGCGTTAAGGTGTTTATTATTGTTAACATCTGCGGTAATCCAATCAGAATCGGCGATTACCAACACCATACGCAAAAAAGCTAGAGGCCTTACTGGATTAAAAGACATCGAGACGGCGTTGGAAAATTACGATGTTGTTCGCATCTGCCATAAAGTAATATCAACTACCCATCGTCGTTGTTGCCATTATATATTCGCATGCCCTCCGCAACACATGTACTTTCTTTGCGAAGACTACAGGTAACTGCAACTACAATTATGCATGAAGAGATCATATCCCATCATCGTATATGATATACCAACACATAATCATCTTATATCTTTTGAGCTTAGTCCTTCAACCTTCGAACGTGCCAATAACCCTAGGCTTGAACCTTCACGTCGCGGACTTGGTCTGATGGTTGCCATGTGAGTCTCTTTTAAAACATGGAGCTACCAGGAGAATACATATTCGCACTCGCAACTCCACGACACTCAGCAGGGTGCAGACATCTCCATGCGCTTTCACACGGCGAGTAAGTAGCGTTTCAACAACAGCATCCGGACTCGTTCAGTATTTAAACCCGGGACCTCTCGCAACCA